>NC_083474.1:21030608-21078108 GCF_030014155.1 Tachysurus vachellii
TACACACATACACTCATACACACATACACACATACACTCATACACACATACACTCCTCCACTCATACACTCATACACACATACACACATACACACATACACTCATACACTCATACACACATACACTCCTCCACTCATACACTCATACACACATACACTCATACACACATACACTCATACACACATACACTCATACACACATACACTCCTCCACTCATACACACATACACACATACACTCATACACTCATACACACATACACTCCTCCACTCATACACACATACACACATACACACACACATACACACATACACTCATACACTCATACACTCATACACACATACACTCATACACACATACACTCATACACACATACACTCATACACACATACACACATACACTCATACACACATACACTCATACACACATACACTCATACACTCATACACACATACACACATACACACATACACTCGTACACTCATACACTCATACACACATACACACATACACTCATACACACATACACTCCTCCACTCATACACTCATACACACATACACTCCTCCACTCATACACTCATACACACATACACTCCTCCACTCATACACTCATACACACATACACTCATACACACATACACTCATACACACATACACTCCTCCTCTCCTCCACTCCTCCACTCATCCACTGCTCCACTCCTCCTCTCCTCCACTCCTCCTCTCCTCCACTCTTCCTCTCCTCCACTCCTCCTCTCATCCACTCCTCCTCTCATCCACTCATCCACTCACTTCTCCACTCATCCACTCCTCCACTTATACACTCATCCACTCCTCCTTCTCCTTAAACTTTAGCACCTGTTCATCAGCTCTAATTCAGACAAATTCACATTATATCTCTTTATTACAACACAGGATCATTTCACTTCTGCTGTCACTTTAGCAAATAAGTCAAATTAATATTTTATTTGTCACATACATAAACATACACAGTGTGAAATGTGTCTTACAAAGAAGAAATACAATAAAAACTAGGATTGTAAAGTTTGTAGCGACAAACTCCGATGTTGGCTTGACGAAGCATTTTTTTGTAGGCGAGTGGACAGATAGTGTGGCAATAATTGAGCTGAAGATCACACACACCTCAGGGTTGGTCTGAGGAATTATTTGTGATCATTGTGTGGATTTGTTTGTTGTTCTATCTAATCTGAATATTCTGTCAAAAAAATAAACAATCCTCGTTCTCTTCGGATTGATGGCATGACTGTAGAATTAATAACTCAACAAGCTTCTCATCAGAACTTAAACACGAACAGGCGGTTAGGGTCACACACACACACACACACACACAACATGTCAGTCACCTGTGAGTGTAGATCTGACTTCCTGTTCCTCACTTGTAGATTTTAGACGAGATCGACGAGCACGGCATTAAGATCTACCACCTGCCCGACGCCGAGTCAGACGAGGACGAGGAGTTTAAGGAGCAGACGAGGATTCTGAAGGTACATCATGTGTTCACGCTGGTCATGAAATAAATCATTTCACAGATTTTAAATGGATAAAAAGTGCCGTGTCCTTCTGAATCGCTGGAACACTGCTGTGGAGAAATCGTTGTGTGTGTGTGTGTGCGTGTGTGTGTGTTCTCAGGCGAGCATCCCGTTTGCAGTGGTGGGCTCTAACCAGCAGATCGAGGCTAAAGGGAAGAAGGTGCGAGGACGTCTGTACCCATGGGGCGTGGTGGAGGTGGAGAATCCTGAACACAACGACTTCCTCAAACTGCGCACCATGCTCATGTACGACACACACAAACACACACGTGTACACACTCATACACGTCGGTGTAAACGGACAGCTTTGGGTGGATGAACAGGTAAACGGGTAGAAAGCTCGATAGGCGATCGGATGGATGGATACACAGATAATTAGACAGATGGTTGGATGGATCAAAAGATCGGTGGATGTTTTTGGATGGCTATAGCTGGCTAAATAGATACCGTAGATAGCTAGACTGTTGAATGAGTAAATGGATGGATGAATAAGTAGATGGATGGGTAGATTCAAGCATGAATAGAGAAATGGACTGGGATGGATGGATGGAAGTGTTGATCGATGTGTAATTAGGTGGAGGGATGGATGGATGGGTGTGTACAAGGATGAGTAGACTTAAAAGGATGGTTAGATGAGAAGATGGATGGACTGAAGGTAGTTCAGCGATGGGTAGGTAAGTGGATGGATGGATGGATGGACTTAAAGGGATGGATGCAGGTGGATGGTTCGATAGAAGGTACAAATATAAATATAAGTCTTTACAATATAACAGTGTCTACAAATCAAAATGCGTAACTAACGTTTGTGTGTGTGTGTGTGTGTGTGTGTGTGTGTGTGTGTGTATAGAACCCACATGCAGGACCTACAGGAAGTGACTCAGGACCTGCACTACGAGAACTTCCGCTCAGAGCGCCTGAAACGAGGCGGCAGGTTGTCCTCCCACGGTTACATTCTGCCTCTGTCGCCTGCGTACGTACTGCTGTGTCTGCTGTGTTCCACCTCCCCCAGTACCAACCATCAGAAGCCATCGAATATCACGTCAGCTCACTAAACCCACACACAACCCCTGTGTGGAGAATATCTTCTACATCAGCAGCATCTCCAGACTAGAGAAAACTGTAGATGTTACTACTGAGTCGACTCTTTTAGCAGAACTTTGAGATCTGGCTCACGTACATTAGCGTCTGTTTTTCTTCTTTATTTTTTGTAGATGTTCCTCCTGCAGTTTTATTGTAATCACAGTGCATCCAGTGTCTCTCGTACATTAGTTAGTGTGTTCATGTTGAGGGTTACAGGGACCTCTGAACTTCAAACGTGTTTTGTAGCCGCTGCATTTTTATTATTATTATTATTATTATTATTATTATTATTATTATTATTATGTCAGAAAAAAAAACATTCTCCCTATTAAAACTTTTACACACTGTCTGGTTTAGGACAAAACATCAGTGAACCATTTGGGAGTCAAAAGGAGTCGATTCTTCTTATTGAGTCGAGTCAGAATTCCTAAAGCTATAAACCCAGTAAAACTGTAGATCAGGACAGAAGGGGGAGGTCTGTCTTTCAGCTTAATGCTTGTGCTGCTAACACACACACACACACACACATAAATATACTGTGGCTTGCTGGCTAACACGATCACATCCCTCTGCCTCACACACTTCACACATAACTGCTCACACTGCTGTGCACACACACTTATTCTTCCACACTGTGTCTGCTGCTTCTGTTTGCACTAATCTCTCTCTCTCTTACACACACACACACACACACACACACACAGTGAGTCCATTGGGTTGGTTCACTTGGCACACAGAATTTAATAAATGAAATTGTGTTTATTTTGTGTGTGTGTGTGTTTGCACACACGTGCGTTTCTGTCTCCTATAGGAATGTTCCGGAACCAGAGGAAATGGACAAGGACATAATCCTTCAGGAGAAGGAGGCAGAGGTACAGCATAATACTACTATTATTACTACTATTACTAATAGTAATAACTATTATTATGAACTATTATTATTAAATACAGACCTTTTATTCCCAGTAGCAATAATTAATCAATAATATTAGTTACACATATCTATTACTTTCTCTCTGATGTATTTATGTACACTGAAGTGATTTGTAATAGATTTGGTACAGAAAAAAATTTATAGAAAATTGAGATAGAAAAGCAACGTTAGGAAAATAAATTGGATTCTGTTGCTGTGTAAAAAAATAAAACTTTTTTCCACTATTTTGTTCTATATGATGTCATTGCCCTGAAAAAGGACTGAAATAAATATAGTGTACATAAAAAACACAATATATTTTTATCATAAAATTCTAAGTTTCTAAGACGTCAAATAAAAAAATAGAATAGTATTAAAATAGATTTTTTTGTAAATAACAGTGATGAATGAATTATTCATGAAATGCTCAGTGATGTTACTGATGATCAAAAAAGTTCAATCATCAGTAACTGAAGCTTTAAATGTTAAATGTTATTGATTTTGTGTGTGTGTGTGTGTGTGTGTGTGTTGTAGTTGAGGAGGATGCAGGAGATGATTGCGAAGATGCAGGCGCAGATGCAGAAGCAGGGTGATGATGAACACGTGTAAACGACTCGAGGTAAAAAGCCGACCGGTTTGTACCACGACCGTGAGAAGCTCACACTCCTGTGTGTTCCTGCATCTTTACACCTGCAGACCCATAGCTGCAGATGATCAGGAACAGCACGCTGCATAAACAGCTGTTAATTTCATTCCTCTGGAGATGTTTATTCTCACATCACTGTCATGTTGATGTTTTCTCAGGTTCCTGAACTGTTGGAATCTTCTGCCGTTTCTCTTCATCTCTTTCACACAGCTTTTTTTTTTCCCCACAGAGTTTAGATGCTGCCTGCATTAATAACCAAATGCATCCAGATTTCTGTCATTTCATGTCATTAGTTCATTAATGATAACAAAAGACTTACTTCACATTATATCTCCTGCTACTAGATTTTATATCAGAGTCTGTTTTGTGTATGAATGAGGATTTGAGTCTCAGTATCTGTGTCTCGCTCTGTCTGTGTCTCGCTCTGTCTCAGTGTCTCGCTCTGTCTCAGTATCTTGTTGTCTCAGTATCTCGCACTGTCTCTGTCTCAGTATCTCGCTATCTGAGTATCTCGCACTGTCTCTGACTCAGTATCTCGCACTGTCTCTGACTCAGTATTTCGCACTGTCTCTGTATCTCACACAGTCTCAGTATCTCGCACAGTCTCAGTATCTCGCACAGTCTCAGTATCTCGCACAGTCTCAGTATCTCGCACAGTCTCAGTATCTCGCACAGTCTCAGTATCTCGCACAGTCTCAGTATCTCGCACAGTCTCAGTATCTCGCACAGTCTCAGTATCTCGCACAGTCTCTGTATCTCGCACAGTCTCTGTCTCGGTATCTCGCACTGTCTTTGTATCTCGCACTGTCTCTGTATCTCACACTGTCTCTGTATCTTGCACTGTCTCTGTCTCAGTATCTCGCTGTCTTGTATCAAAAGAATTTAGTGTATGGTGACACATTCAGTATGGAGATGGTGAGGTGTTGCTTGCGAAAGTGAGAGTGTGTGATGTTATTGTTCATATATATTTGTTTCTCAGGTGCAGAGTCGTGGAGCGAGAAGATCTGAGACCGAGAGAGAGAGAGAATGAAGTAAAATTGGAAAAAAGAGAGACGTGTCTGGTGTCTTATGTCTCGTTGTATCTTGCCACTTTCTCAGTTTCTTTTCTACTGTTCCTTGGGATATAAATGTAGTTTATTTCTTTTTTGTAAGCAGTATTATTATTATTATTGTTGTTGTTGTTGTTTGTTCTTACTCTCCACAGAGACATGTGCCGATACGAAGTGTAGTAGACTCTCAATAATAACCTTAAACGTTTACAAAATTATGGCTATGTTTTAAATCATTTGTAGTTCCTGCTCTTGGATCAAGGTTCCTGTGGGATTTACTAAAAATGATTCCCTCAATGCCTTTTTACACGTAAAACGTTTCCACAGTAACAATATCATGATAATTATTGTTCAACTGATTATCGGCACATGACCAAGCAAGCTGTTTTTGTTGCACCAGTATACTGACGTGTGTGTGCGCGTGTGTTCATGCTCGGATTTGTGTGTGATTTATGTGTATTTGCCTAAAAAAAAGGTGTTGCTCACTGCTCTAGTGGAGCGATTTGCTTTCAGTGTGCAAGCAAAAGCAAATTAGCTAATAAGTTAAACAGGCTAGTAGTGAAATTATTTGGAAACATTAATTCCGTTATGATGTTTGTTTTTAATATTGTCATGATTGTGTGTTAAACAGATTAATTGACTATTAGCACATCAGTTAGCAAACGTAGCATTTTGGGACAAATCATTTCTTTAGAAATGTCTTCATGACCCGATGTGCCTCAGAACTTTGGAGAACCACAGTGGTGCACAATATTACAACAACCTTCAGAATATTCAGTGACTGATAAGAGTTCTGTATTTCTTCTGCTTTAACTTGAGTTTAAAATTTAATGAGTAATTGTAGTTCAGTGTGTTTTCTTCATTTAATAAAAAAATCAGACTGAAATGGTAGAGCTGTTTAACATAGTTTAGCTAGTTACTTGTGCTAGCATGCTAGCTCCTGAGTTTTATAAGTGCTTTATGGTTTATTTTGTGATATAAAGACTGAATATCGGCACGTGCCTGGTGATGTGAAGTTTTAAACCTGTTCACTTTGCTAATGCATGCTGAGTGTGTGTGTTGTGCCATGTTTAAATCAACTCGTCGTATGACCTGTCGTATGACTTGTATGACTCGTCGTACGACTTGTATGACCTGTCGTATGACTCGTCGTATGACCTGTCGTATGACTCGTCGTACGACTTGTATGACCTGTTGTATGACTCGTCGTACGACTTGTATGACCTGTCGTATGACCCGTCGTATGACCTGTCGTATGACCCGTCGTATGACCCGTCGTATGACCTCTTGTATGACTTGCTCTGGTGCTCCAGTTCTCCCTTAAAATGATCAGCTGTTACTATTTTATAGTTTTATTCCAAAATTTTCTAATAAACTTCTTCACCATTATCTTGTATTGTAATAAAGCTTTTTATATGAACTATCAAAATATTCTGAAGTATTTTCCTAATGTTCTCCCAGTGAGCCGCTAGAGGGCGTCACTGACACCTCAATCACACCCGGAAGTGGCTTCAGTTATTTAAACTCCTCTTTACCGCCATTTTAAACAAACTACAGCATTAATCTAATTAGAATAATGAGGTAACATCAATATTAATACACAACATAATATCTAACATTAATCATCTCTATACTTTATCCTCGTTACCAGGTTTAGAAATTATGAACAGAAATTATAACCTGGTATTTGGTTGATATTAAACTAGCACCAAACTAGATGTTTACCTTCTAGCTCTGTACACGTTACACAATATACTGTGTATGTGTCTCCTTCTCTCTGTGTGTCTCCCTCTCTGTCTCTCCTCTCTGTGTCTCCCTCTCTGTCTCTCCCTCTCCCACTGTCTCCCCCCCGTGTCTCTCTCTCCCTCTGTCTCTCCTTCTCTCTGTGTGTCTCCCTCTCTGTCTCTCCCTCTCCCACTGTCTCCCCCCCGTGTCTCTCTCTCCCTCTGTCTCTCCTTCTCTCTGTGTGTCTCCCTCTCTGTCTCTCCTCTCTGTGTGTCTCTCTCTCTGTCTCTCCTCTCTGTGTGTCTCTCTCTCTGTCTCTCCCTCTCCCCGTGTCTCTCTCTCCCTCTGTCTCTCCTTCTCTCTGCGTGTCTCCCTCTCTGTCACTCTCACTGTGTCTGTCACTCCCTCTCACTCTGTCTCTCCTTCTCTCTGCATGTCTCCCTCTCTCTGTCTCTCTCCCTCTCTGTCACTCCCTCTCACTCTGTCTCTCCTTCTCTCTGCATGTCTCCCTCTCTCTGTCTCTCTCCCTCTCTGTCACTCCCTCTCACTCTGTCTCTCTCCCTCTCTGTCACTCCCTCTCTCTCTCCTTCTCTCTGCATGTCTCCCACTCTGTCTCTCCCTCTCCCTGCGTGTCTCCTCCTCTCCCTGCGTCTGTCTCTCCTTCTCTCTGCATGTCTCCCTCTGTCTCTCCCTCTCCCTGTGTCTCTCCCTCTCCCACTGTCTCCCCCGTGTCTCTCCCTCTCCCACTGTCTCCCCCCGTGTCTCTCCCTCTCTGTCTCTCTCCCCCTCTCTGTCTGTGTCTGACTCTCTCTCCCCGCCACTCTCTATCTGTCTCTCTCCCTCCGTCCCTCCCTTCCTCCGTCCCTCCCTCCATGATGTTCCTGAGATCCCACTCATCCTGACTCCTTCTGCTCTCTTTATTTTCCGGATCCTTCCTGACGCCCTGTTTCTGTTTCA
Organism: Tachysurus vachellii; assembly: GCF_030014155.1. NCBI lineage: Eukaryota > Metazoa > Chordata > Actinopteri > Siluriformes > Bagridae > Tachysurus > Tachysurus vachellii. Next base: position 21,038,526 of record NC_083474.1, read on the forward strand.
TCTGAAAATCACCAGCTGCTGCTGAGGGCTTCCAACATGGACAGCATAAAGATCATGTCAATGTCCCTCAGAAACATGGCTGTGGATCTTCTTCACTGGGTAGCTTCAGGCTCCATCACTTCATAACTTTAATTGGATACAAAAGACTTTAAATTGAAACTATAATGACTTCAGGATTCAGTTCCTGGTTACACACTTTAACTTTTGTAAAGTTAAGAAGAGAAGTTTTGACGATGATGAGGATGAGTTCTGTTTGGAGTCTGGTTCCTCTTAAGGTTTCTTCAATAGACCTATCAATCAGATAGCTGGTATTAAACTAGCTCTGTCATTATCATCAGATAATGACAGAGCTAGTTTAATACCAGCTATCTGCTATGAAACTTGCTAGGTAACTGCCATGTAAAGAGCTAGCTGATTGTGTAGCGGATAAAAAATTAGCTACTCAGTTTAAAAAACTGCAATTAAACTCGATCTCAATATAAAATGAGAAGAAATGAAACTACCAAAGCTTTTAGCTAGATATCAATAATTAGCTAGATATCAATTAGCTTGCAGCTGAAAACCTTGTTTTTCCAGAACCGAGATCTTATGTAGAGGCCACACCCCCTTCTCTGTGATTGACAGGTACAGAGCTCATGTAAATAATAATTTAAAATAGCAGGAGAATAAAAGTCGGAGGCAGGATGTACGTGTGTGTGAGGTTTTATGAAGATCGGGGTGTAACGGGTAAACACAGCTCAGTGGCATGGCTTTGTCTCTTAAATATCTTCGCTCTATAAAGAACCTGTAAAAATATTTCATTACAACTCATTAAAACATCTGCATGGTGGAGAGAATGGGGGAGAATGGGGGACAAGGGGTGCACAGGGGTCATGAACGGGCGGTCAGGGGTCAAGGCCGAGGTCAAGAGGCACTTCACCGTGATGACGGGGTCGTGTTTCCATTACTGTTCAGTGCAAACCTAAGGAGTTAAAAAATAAAAAAATTAAAAATAATCAGCATATTTGCATCAGGGCTGTAACAGTAACTCGGCTGTAAAGGGGTGCCAATATTTATGGTGTAGAGTGACAACTAACTCACCGACAAACTCTCTCCATAACGTGTGTGACCAGCAGGTCTGAGATGCCGGGACACGACTCCTCGGCCAGGTTAAAGGCGTTCTCCAGCTCCTCTATGGCCCCGATTCCTCCTCCACTCGCCCTCCGCTTCTCCTTTAACTACACACACACACACACACACACACACACACACACACACAGACACACACACAGACACACACACAGACACACACACACAACTCCTGAATGAGAACCTGCTCAGTACCAGAATCTTACTTTCCTGCCTTATTTTTCTCTCACTACAGCTACGAGGCTAATGCAGTTATCAACCGGTGAAATCTACAGCCACCAGTTTAACACGGTGCACTGAAGTGTTTCCTTTATTTCTCTCTGAGTAAGGACAGCTTGTGCCACTTATAAGTGGGGTCTCTGATATTTGAGAAATGCTTCTGAAAACTGCGTTAGGCCACCAAACAAATATCAAAACAAACGTGTAGCCAATGAGCAGAAAGGGGCGGGTCTTGTCAATATGGGCAGAGAGAGTGTTCAGTGCGCATATTCACAGATTGGAGTTTCCCGAGTCAATAACTCCTGAGCTAAACACTGTTACTACACAAAACACGGTTGTAGCTGCGTCTCTACATTACTACGATAGAAAAGAGGTGTTATTTGTGTAGTAACAGTGTTTAGCTCAGGAGTTATTGACTCAGGAAACTCTAATCTGTGAATATGTGACCAACTTCCTGCTCCTTCAGTTCTCTCCAGCGCTGGAAAGCTGATCCTATATTAACACGTCCTACTTCTTACCTTATCGTAAGTCTTTCTTCTCTTTCTTTCTTTGTTTTTATCCTCCATGTCAATGTTAAAACATATTTACAAGACACGCCCCTTTCTGCTCATTGGCTACACGTTTGTTTTGATTTTTGCTTAGTTCTCGTCCCGACTAAAGCAGTTCTCAAATATCGGAGACCCCACCTTTAACTGTACCTAGATTTGAAAGGGGGCGTGGCTTACAGATTTATCTTTATGAATATTCATGGTTGTATGTTTTATTTTGCATGTTTTTTAATATATAGACTGTGAAACAGTGAAAAGTACAAATAGTCTTTCTGTGGTGAGTGTGAGGTTTACATGCTAACTGGTAGCTAAAAAGTGCTCATGCCGTGTTAGCCTGGTGCAGACGAGCGGCGGTTACCTCTCTGAAGACGGGTGAGACGAGCGCAGACAGACACTGAGACCTCGGCTGCCTCTTCACCGTCTCCGCCACCTGTGTGGAGGATCGGTTACATTATACAATCGTTGCTAACTGCTTTAATTCTCCATAATCACCTTTACATCAACTTCATACAGAAGCTGCCAGAAACTGTGAAGTGTGAAACGACTGAATCTTTACTTTTTCTTTTGTAAAATCAGAGGAAGTGTTCAGGAGTACTAAAGCGGTCTTTTGTGTGGACTCTGAGCTGCCCCCTAGTGGACAGAGCTGTTAATACTTCAGATGTATAAAACAAATGCAGGTGTGTGTGTGAGTGAGAGAGAGAGAGAGAGAACAATGTCCTCTGTAGTGATGTGTTGATTATACTCCCAGTCATAACAGGAAGGAACAGAGACACAAATCTTAGCCGTTCTGTGCTACAACGTTGTGACGCTGATTTTAAGACCAGCGTGAGGTCGTGTCTCACCTCCGAGTCTGTGTTAGCGTAGCCTTTCTGCAGCTTATTCATGGAGCTGGGACGCACTGTGGGAAAAGTCCACATTGGACACTGGTCCCTCTCGTCACCGTCTCCGTCCCTGTTCACGCGAGACATACAGTAAAAACTCATCGAAGTCCAACGTACAGACCGATTGACTCTAAAAACTTACTCACTACATTCACTTTATATTTACAGAGTTCTGCTACACTGAAGGTCAAGAAAGTGAACTGAAGTAAAAGACATAAGGAAGAAAAGAGGCAGAGTTTCCCTCTGTGTAAAGACAGATGGGTGGAGCGTATGGAGAGATGAACTGACAGTCAGTGGATCAATAAACGTGTGGATTCAAGGACAGATGAACGATTATCGTCTCAGGTTGTTTTGTTTACTTGTCACCGTCACCTCTGCCTGCTCGTTAGGGAGAAATATACATTTTAAATGGCTGGACAAATGGAGATGGATGAACTGACTGATGGACGGATGGATAGTTGGGTGAATAATTGGGTGAATGGATGAAAAGATGGATCGATGCTCTAATAAGTAATGGATTAACGGATGAGTGGTTCAGCGGGTAAACAAACGTAAAACCGGCTTAATGGATAGATCTGGACAGATGGATGGAAGGAGAGTTGGCGTACATGTCGGAGTCGTCAGAGCTGGACTCTTCTCCGTGGCCCTCAGATTTCCAGCGGCGGTAGCGGTCGATCAGCTCCGTCAGGTAGGACGTCTTCTTGGTGTAGCGCGTGATGAACTTGTGTTTCAGCAGCTCTTTAGCTGTGGGTCTCTGTGTGAGAGGAGAACATTTTGTGTAGCGATAAAACACCAGAGGAAAAAAAAATGCTCCTGAGGGAATACTTACGAATCGCGGGTCTTTATTGAGACACGCCTCCACAAACTCTTTGAAGGGTTTGCTGTAAGAGCCCTCCAGCGTAGGGGGCGGGCTTTTAGGGATCAGGAAGAGCACACGCATGGGGTGCAGGTCAGAGTTCGGCGGCTCTCCTTTAGCCAGCTCGATGGCTGTGATGCCCAGGGACCAGATATCAGCCTGCACAAACACACACGAGGTTAAACTTCAGCTCATCTTTCAGAATCAGTACGAACACTGAGGAAAAAAAAAAAAACCACAGCGGTGCAGAAGGTGTGCGCTTGTGGGCGGAGCCGGTGGCCTGAATCGACCTTTGACCCACCTTGAAATCGTAGGCGGATTGTTTGATGACCTCCGGGGCCATCCAGAACGGAGTCCCTACAAACGTGTTCCTCTTAATCTGTGTGTCTGTGAGCTGACCGGCCACGCCAAAGTCCGCCAGCTTCACATCCCCCTGCTCCGACAACAGCACGTTGGCAGCTGTGACACACACACAGACACACACACACAGACACACACATACAGACACACACACAGAGACACACACAGACACACACATACAGACACACACATACAGACACACACATACAGACACACACATACAGACACACAAACACACACACACACAGACACACACACACAGACACACACATACAGACACACACACAGACACACACACACAGACACACACACAGACAGACACACACACAGACAGACACACAGACAGACACACACACAGACACACACACACACAGACACACACACACACAGACACACACACACAGACACACACACACAGACACAGACACACACACACACACAGACACACACACACAGACACACACACACAGACACACACACACAGACACAGACACACACACACAGACACAGACACACACACAGACAGACACACACACACACACACACACACACAGACACACACACAGACACACACACAGACACACACACACACACACACAGACACACACACAGACACACACACAGACACACAGAGACACACATACAGACACACACATACAGACACACAGACACACAGAGACACACACACACAGAGACACACACACATACATACACAAACACACACACACCCTTTATGACATCCTATTAAACATTCTCGGTTTCATATACTTCATCCTTTTCCTTAGTCTCTGTGAAAATGTTTGTTTGGTTTGTCACATTTCACAAGCCAATCAAATTACAGAATCCCCCACTGGAATAAGTTCTGATGTTTCACTCAGACACGGGACACGTTACAGTTGAGCACATCAGAACATGTTACAGTTACACAATGAAACTGATGTTTTACGTTACATCCCAGTGCTAGCTGATAAACTAAAAACTGGCGTTTGAAAATAAAGCCATGTATTCTTGTGTGTTCATGAGTGTCACCTTTAATATCACGGTGAATCTTCCTTTCTGAGTGTAAATACTCCAGACCCTTTAGAATTTCCCTAAGAATAGTGGCAATGTACGTCTCTTCTAACGGCCCAGGCCGGAGCTGCATAACACACACACACACACACACACACACACTTATTTTTTCCACCCACTTTTATTTTTTCTTTACTTTCTCCAAATTAATTTACTTTTTACTTACAAGATCTAAAGCAGATCCTCCTCCCAAATATTCCATAATGATCCACAGTTTAGTTCCCTGTAAAACACACGCAATAGTTTCAGATTCACTCCGCACTACAGCGATGTGTCGTTTGCACCGAATCGATTCTTTGAGCCGAACCGCTTATAAGAGTGTCGAGTCCACCGTTATTTGTAGCTTCATCGAGATTAATGGCAACGAATCATTTTTAAAAAAAACAGAAACAGCAGCGATTCGTTGAAATGATTCATTTTAACAACTGAAATAGATCTTTATAAGAAGAAAACTCAGAGAAATGGAACAATCTCCGGTCAAAATATCACCACAAAATGAAATGAATACAAATGTCTTGTTCCATGTGAGAAGGCTTAGCTTCTGAGACACGGTCGATTTCAGCTTCAGCTCACTAATGCAGCACCGCTCGGTGTGTGTGTGTGCGTACCTTGAGATAGGAGCCGTAGTACTTGGTGACGAAAGGGCTGTCACACTGGCTGAGGACGGTGATCTCCTGCTGGATGTCCTCGATCTCGTCCTCTGCCTCCTCCAGGTCGATGATCTTGATGGCCACCACCTCTTTAGTGTGGTTATTGATGCCTTTGTAGACTTCACCGAATGAACCCTTCCCAATTCGCTCCTGCTTTGTGAAGTACTCTTCTGGGTCCAGACGGGCATTCTGTGCACACACACGCAGACAGACAGACACACACGCAGACAGACAGAGACACACACACACACACGAATAAGAGGCAGTTAACCCTAAATAGCCTTACACTAGGGCAACCTACACTACACCCTAGATACACTATGTAGTGCACTATATACTACAGGCAGACGTTCTGTACGTAAAGAACCATGTTAATGAGTTCAAGTCCCCTATGTAGTGCACTATTTATCTAAAATTCTGCACTATATAGGGTGAAATATTCTAAATATCTAACAGGAGCTATTTGGGATTCTGTTACTGACATGGCTTATATAGAGCACTTTATTATTCAGCATTGTGCTCACTACATACAGTGGGACAAAATGGCCCTTGGTCCTTAAATAAGCACTACAATCTATACAGATTTTAAGATAAATACTTTATTAATCCCTTAGGAAATTCTCACTGTGTAGTGCACTAGATGTTCACTTCTGTTTACATCCTTCTATCTTACATGCTTCCACGTGACACACTATTTATACTAGCGCATGAGACAGACTGACGATTCTGTTTTGTGCACTTTGTGGAAGATCAGGAAGACGTTCAAGACATTAAACAGTGTTGTCCTTAAAAACACAGTACATAGTGATGACTAACTGATGGCTTGAGCACTATATGGAGTAACATGCTGGCTTCTACACCCTATGTAGTGCACTGTATGTCCAATAAAAATAAACAAATACACACTGAACGAAAACGAAAACAATGACTTCTATGCTCTATGTAGTGCACTGTGTGTCACATGACACACTCCCTATAATAGTGCACTATTAACACTTCTGGACACCAAAAGATATGATGCACCCTATATAAACCACCCTCGGTGGAGCGCTACGAGACACAGTGGTGGTGCGCTACGAGACACAGTGGTGGTGCGCTACGAGACACAGTGGTGGTGCGCTACGAGACACAGTGGTGGTGCGCTACGAGACACAGTGGTGGTGCGCTACGAGACACAGTGGTGGTGCGCTACGAGACACAGTGGTGGTGCGCTACGAGACACAGTGGTGGTGCGCTACGAGACACAGTGGTGGTGCGCTACGAGACACAGTGGTGGTGCGCTACGAGACACAGTGGTGGTGCGCTACGAGACACAGTGGTGGTGCGCTACGAGACACAGTGGTGGTGCGCTACGAGACACAGTGGTGGTGCGCTACGAGACACAGTGGTGGAGCGCTACGAGACACAGTGGTGGAGCGCTACGAGACACAGTGGTGGAGCGCTACGAGACACAGTGGTGGTGCGCTACGAGACACAGTGGTGGTGCGCTACGAGACACAGTGGTGGTGCGCTACGAGACACAGTGGTGGAGCGCTACGAGACACAGTGGTGGAGCGCTACGAGACACAGTGGTGGTGCGCTACGAGACACAGTGGTGGTGCGCTACGAGACACAGTGGTGGAGCGCTACGAGACACAGTGGTGGAGCGCTACGAGACACAGTGGTGGAGCGCTACGAGACACAGTGGTGGTGCGCTACGAGACACAGTGGTGGAGCGCTACGAGACACAGTGGTGGTGCGCTACGAGACACAGTGGTGGTGCGCTACGAGACACAGTGGTGGTGCGCTACGAGACACAGTGGTGGTGCGCTACGAGACACAGTGGTGGTGCGCTACGAGACACAGTGGTGGTGCGCTACGAGACACAGTGGTGGTGCGCTACGAGACACAGTGGTGGTGCGCTACGAGACACAGTGGTGGAGCGCTACGAGACACAGTGGTGGAGCGCTACGAGACACAGTGGTGGAGCGCTACGAGACACAGTGGTGGTGCGCTACGAGACACAGTGGTGGTGCGCTACGAGACACAGTGGTGGTGCGCTACGAGACACAGTGGTGGAGCGCTACGAGACACAGTGGTGGAGCGCTACGAGACACAGTGGTGGTGCGCTACGAGACACAGTGGTGGTGCGCTACGAGACACAGTGGTGGTGCGCTACGAGACACAGTGGTGGTGCGCTACGAGACACAGTGGTGGTGCGCTACGAGACACAACAGTGCACTATAAGACACAACAGTGCTCTACAAGACAGTGGTGGTGCGCTACAAGACGCAACAGTGCACTGTAAGACACAACAGTGCTCTACAAGACAATAGTTCACTACAAGACATAACAGTTCACTACAAGACATAACAGTTCACTACAAGACATAACAGTTCACTACAAGACATAACAGTTCACTACAAGACATAACAGTGCACTACAAGACATAACAGTGCACTACAAGACATAACAGTGCACTACAAGACATAACAGTGCACTACAAGACATAACAGTGCACTACAAGACATAACAGTGCACTACAAGACATAACAGTGCACTACAAGACATAACAGTGCACTACAAGACATAATAGTGCACTACAAGACATAACAGTGCACTACAAGACATAACAGTGCACTACAAGACATAACAGTGCACTACAAGACATAACAGTGCACTACAAAACATAATAGTGCACTACAAAACATAATAGTGCACTACAAGTCATAATAGTGCACTACAAGACCATTAAGAAGCCACATGACACACTCTTTATATTAGTGCACTAAATAGGATGTAAAATGGTAATAGTGTGAGTTCTGTAATGTATTTAGTGCACTTTGTAGGAGATCAGGAAGACATTTGAGCCCTGAGAAAAGCAGCTGATAGTGATGTAGTTGGTGCACTAGTGTTCATTAGGAGGACACACGAGACACTAAACCTTGTTGTGTTTCTAAATGTACAACATGTGGATGAATAAATGATGTGTGGTGCAGTGATAGAGCCCGAGAGTGAGTGTGATGGAGCACATTTACCCTGTTGATGGCCCGGAGATGCGCCATGGTGAGGTCTGTAATCCCTGATATACACTAATGTAAGAGCTCCAGCAGCTCCAGCAGCAGCAGCGCCGTGATCTCGGCCTCCGCGCTCCTTCTGCACAAACCTACAGGCACAAAAGCGTTCAACAGCCCTTTAACTCCATGAATAAAAGCGCTCCAGCTCAGTGGCAGCGTTTTATAATGAATTATAAGCCGTAATAACCATTCAGGGCGAGTCCTCGCTCAGGCTTGTTGCTCTGCGGCTCGCGGGAGGACAAAAAAATAACAGTGCGGAAAGACGCGCATGCGCAGAAAGGCTCGGGCACATGCGCAGTCGAGTGAGGTTTCTGGGAGTTGGAGTTCCTGGAAGAAAAAAAACTACTGTTTAATAATAATAATAATAATAATAATAATAATAATAATAATAATATTTTACTGATGTTACTAGTATTTATTTTACATGTATTTTATTTTAAATGTAATATTTGACATTATTTTCACTCATCATTAATCTGAAGTGATAAACCTTCACACTAAACACATCCAGTCTGAAGTGTGGACATTTTATTTATTAACTGGTTACTATTAAACAAACTGCTTTGTGTTGTTCACCTACACTGTCTGTGGGTTTCTTTAAACAAGTCCATTGTAATGAGGATTAAACGTGTCCTCTGGACAGGACGGGTTAAAAATAAAACTAGACAGAGATAATTTTAGATTTAATCCAGTAGGAGCGGAGCATGAATGAACGGCTCACCTCCTGCTGATGAACTGATTCATACAAACCCAAAATAAACTTTAAATATAAGTTATTATGGGTTCATGTGCAGATAAACTCCGTTCAAAATGAAAAGTACATCAGAAAACATGAGCAGTGAGATGCATAATACAATCCTTATTGACCTGATTTAAGTCAGCAGCTAGCTTAAGTCAGTCAGTGAGGATCTGCTACAGGAACAGGACTGAGTCAGTGAGGATCTACTACAGGAACAGGACTGAGAGTCCGTGAGGATCTGCTACAGGAACAGGACTGAGAGTCAGTGAGGATCTACTACGGGAACAGGACTGAGAGGCATTGAGGATCTACTACAGGAACAGGACTGAGTCAGTGAGGATCTGCTACAGGAACAGGACTGAGAGTCAGTGAGGATCTACTACAGGAACAGGACTGAGAGTCAGTGAGGATCTACTACAGGAACAGGACTGAGTCAGTGAGGATCTGCTATGGGAACAGGACTGAGAGTCAGTGAGGATCTACTACAGGAACAGGACTGAGAGTCAGTGAGGATCTACTACGGGAACAGGACTGAGAGGCATTGAGGATCTACTACAGGAACAGGACTGAGTCAGTGAGGATCTGCTACGGGAACAGGACTGAGAGTCAGTGAGGATCTACTACGGGAACAGGACTGAGAGTCAGTGAGGATCTACTACGGGAACAGGACTGAGAGGCATTGAGGATCTACTACAGAAACAGGACTGAGTCAGTGAGGATCTGCTACAGGAACAGGACTGAGTCAGTGAGGATCTACTACAGGAACAGGACTGAGTCAGTGAGGATCTACTACGGGAACAGGACTGAGAGTCAGTGAGGATCTACTATGGGAACAGGACTGAGAGTCAGTGAGGATCTACTACGGGAACAGGACTGAGAGTCAGTGAGGATCTACTACGGGAACAGGACTGAGAGGCATTGAGGATCTACTACAGGAACAGGACTGAGTCAGTGAGGATCTGCTACAGGAACAGGATTGAGTCAGTGAGGATCTACTACAGGAACAGGACTGAGTCAGTGAGGATCTACTACGGGAACAGGACTGAGAGTCAGTGAGGATCTACTACGGGAACAGGACTGAGAGTCAGTGAGGATCTACTACGGAAACAGGACTGAGAGTCAGTGAGGATCTACTACGGGAACAGGACTGAGAGTCAGTGAGGATCTACTACGGGAACAGGACTGAGAGTCAGTGAGGATCTGCTACGGGAACAGGACTGAGAGTCAGTGAGGATCTACTACGGGAACAGGACTGAGAGTCAGTGAGGATCTGCTACGGGAACAGGACTGAGAGTCACTGAGGATCTGCTACGGGAACAGGACTGAGAGTCAGTGAGGATCTGCTACGGCAACCGGACTGAGAGTCAGTGAGGATCTGCTACTGGAACAGGACTGAGAGTCAGTGAGGATCTGCTACAGGAACAGGACTGAGAGTCAGTGAGGATCTGCTACAGGAACAGGACTGAGAGTCAGTGAGGATCTGCTATGGGAACCGGACTGAGAGTCAGTGAGGATCTGCTACGGGAACAGGACTGAGTCAGTGAGGATCTACTACAGGAACAGGACTGAGAGTCAGTGAGGATCTACTACAGGAACAGGACTGAGAGTCAGTGAGGATCTACTATGGGAACAGGACTGAGTCAGTGAGGATCTACTACGGGAACCGGACTGAGAGTCAGTGAGGATCTGCTACAGGAAAAGGACTGAGAGTCAGTTAGGATCTGCTACAGGAACAGGACTGAGAGTCAGTGAGGATCTGCTACAGGAAAAGGACTGAGAGTCAGTTAGGATCTGCTACAGGAACAGGACTGAGAGTCAGTGAGGATCTACTACAGGAACAGGACTGAGAGTCAGTGAGGATCTACTACGGGAACAGGACTGAGAGTCAGTGAGGATCTGCTACGGGAACAGGACTGAGAGTCAGTGAGGATCTGCTACGGGAACAGGACTGAGAGTCAGTGAGGATCTGCTACAGGAACAGGACTGAGAGTCAGTGAGGTTCTGCTACAGGAAAAGGACTGAGAGTCAGTGAGGATCTGCTACGGGAACAGGACTGAGAGTCAGTGAGGATCTGCTACAGGAACAGGACTGAGTCAGTGAGGATCTGCTACAGGAACAGGACTGAGAGTCAGTGAGGATCTACTACGGGAACAGGACTGAGAGTCAGTGAGGATCTACTACGGGAACAGGACTGAGAGTCAGTGAGGATCTGCTACGGGAACAGGACTGAGAGTCAGTGAGGATCTACTACAGGAACAGGACTGAGAGTCAGTGAGGATCTGCTACGGGAACCGGACTGAGAGTCAGTGAGGATCTGCTACTGGAACAGGACTGAGTCAGTGAGGATCTGCTACAGGAACAGGACTGAGAGTCAGTGAGGATCTACTACGGGAACAGGACTGAGAGTCAGTGAGGATCTACTACGGGAACAGGACTGAGAGTCAGTGAGGATCTGCTACTGGAACAGGACTGAGTCAGTGAGGATCTACTACAGGAACAGGACTGAGTCAGTGAGGATCTGCTACGGGAACAGGACTGAGAGTCAGTGAGGATCTACTACAGGAACAGGACTGAGAGTCAGTGAGGATCTACTACGGGAACAGGACTGAGAGGCATTGAGGATCTACTACAGGAACAGGACTGAGTCAGTGAGGATCTGCTACGGGAACAGGACTGAGAGTCAGTGAGGATCTACTACAGGAACAGGACTGAGAGTCAGTGAGGATCTACTACAGGAACAGGACTGAGTCAGTGAGGATCTGCTACGGGAACAGGACTGAGAGTCAGTGAGGATCTACTACAGGAACAGGACTGAGAGTCAGTGAGGATCTACTACGGGAACAGGACTGAGAGGCATTGAGGATCTACTACAGGAACAGGACTGAGTCAGTGAGGATCTGCTACGGGAACAGGACTGAGAGTCAGTGAGGATCTACTACGGGAACAGGACTGAGAGTCAGTGAGGATCTACTACGGGAACAGGACTGAGAGGCATTGAGGATCTACTACAGAAACAGGACTGAGTCAGTGAGGATCTGCTACAGGAACAGGACTGAGTCAGTGAGGATCTACTACAGGAACAGGACTGAGTCAGTGAGGATCTACTACGGGAACAGGACTGAGAGTCAGTGAGGATCTACTATGGGAACAGGACTGAGAGTCAGTGAGGATCTACTACGGGAACAGGACTGAGAGTCAGTGAGGATCTACTACGGGAACAGGACTGAGAGGCATTGAGGATCTACTACAGGAACAGGACTGAGTCAGTGAGGATCTGCTACAGGAACAGGATTGAGTCAGTGAGGATCTACTACAGGAACAGGACTGAGTCAGTGAGGATCTACTACGGGAACAGGACTGAGAGTCAGTGAGGATCTACTACGGGAACAGGACTGAGAGTCAGTGAGGATCTACTACGGAAACAGGACTGAGAGTCAGTGAGGATCTACTACGGGAACAGGACTGAGAGTCAGTGAGGATCTACTACGGGAACAGGACTGAGAGTCAGTGAGGATCTGCTACGGGAACAGGACTGAGAGTCAGTGAGGATCTACTACGGGAACAGGACTGAGAGTCAGTGAGGATCTGCTACGGGAACAGGACTGAGAGTCACTGAGGATCTGCTACGGGAACAGGACTGAGAGTCAGTGAGGATCTGCTACGGCAACCGGACTGAGAGTCAGTGAGGATCTGCTACTGGAACAGGACTGAGAGTCAGTGAGGATCTGCTACAGGAACAGGACTGAGAGTCAGTGAGGATCTGCTACAGGAACAGGACTGAGAGTCAGTGAGGATCTGCTATGGGAACCGGACTGAGAGTCAGTGAGGATCTGCTACGGGAACAGGACTGAGTCAGTGAGGATCTACTACAGGAACAGGACTGAGAGTCAGTGAGGATCTACTACAGGAACAGGACTGAGAGTCAGTGAGGATCTACTATGGGAACAGGACTGAGTCAGTGAGGATCTACTACGGGAACCGGACTGAGAGTCAGTGAGGATCTGCTACAGGAAAAGGACTGAGAGTCAGTTAGGATCTGCTACAGGAACAGGACTGAGAGTCAGTGAGGATCTGCTACAGGAAAAGGACTGAGAGTCAGTTAGGATCTGCTACAGGAACAGGACTGAGAGTCAGTGAGGATCTACTACAGGAACAGGACTGAGAGTCAGTGAGGATCTACTACGGGAACAGGACTGAGAGTCAGTGAGGATCTGCTACGGGAACAGGACTGAGAGTCAGTGAGGATCTGCTACGGGAACAGGACTGAGAGTCAGTGAGGATCTGCTACAGGAACAGGACTGAGAGTCAGTGAGGTTCTGCTACAGGAAAAGGACTGAGAGTCAGTGAGGATCTGCTACGGGAACAGGACTGAGAGTCAGTGAGGATCTGCTACAGGAACAGGACTGAGTCAGTGAGGATCTGCTACAGGAACAGGACTGAGAGTCAGTGAGGATCTACTACGGGAACAGGACTGAGAGTCAGTGAGGATCTACTACGGGAACAGGACTGAGAGTCAGTGAGGATCTGCTACGGGAACAGGACTGAGAGTCAGTGAGGATCTACTACAGGAACAGGACTGAGAGTCAGTGAGGATCTGCTACGGGAACCGGACTGAGAGTCAGTGAGGATCTGCTACTGGAACAGGACTGAGTCAGTGAGGATCTGCTACAGGAACAGGACTGAGAGTCAGTGAGGATCTACTACGGGAACAGGACTGAGAGTCAGTGAGGATCTACTACGGGAACAGGACTGAGAGTCAGTGAGGATCTACTACAGGAACAGGACTGAGTCAGTGAGGATCTACTACGGGAACAGGACTGAGTCAGTGAGGATCTACTTCTGAGCTCATTCACAACACCAGGTTTTGGTAATCAGTCCTTTGCTCACAAACTGATCTCACATGTCATTTCCACCGAGATGCCTGAAAAAAAATACAAATTACGCCTGAACAAAAACCTTTCTTGAAATAATTAAGTCGTTTTTTACGGATTTCTGTGGATTCAGAAAGTATTTGGAAAATGAAGGTTCGCGTGAAAAGTTTTTTGTCCGTTCCTGACCGGCGTTTTACAGAGACACTTGGACCAGACGCTCATTAGTATATAAAGGTAACCGGTGTCTGCGGAGCTTCATCAGCTTTTAGCAACATGTTTTACTGTGAGTTTTTCTCACAGTCACTTAAAATAAACACTGTGTTCGGTACCGAATGCTGAGCTTAATGACAAAACGAACAAAATGGACTCTGAGAGCTGAAAGACAAGTCGGAGACAAGACTGAAAGACACTCAGGAGTGATGGAGGTGTTTGAACAAATCCCCACGGAAAGAGAGTTGGTGTTCCAGGCTAGATTACTGTGTCGGGAGTTTATGTACTCCAGGATCACTCGGGAAGGACTGAGCTGGTCTGCTGTGGATGCTGTTCCTCCTGCAGCTCCTGCAGCTCTCACACACGCAGCTTTGGTGCTCCTCAAGCTGGGTAAGAAACCTGAACATCTGCGTCCTCTTCACAAGCGGCTTTCATTCACAAAGCTCCACATTTTGTAGTGTTTAATGCAGTAACATTCATTCATTCATTCATTCATTCATTCATTCGTGTGGTTAAAATGGGTGTCATTTTAATATGAAGTGCCAAACGTTTAAAAATGTATTAATAAATGTAATTATTAATCACAATGCTAATGCCAGTCATTAGTGGTTCTTCTTCTTCTTCTTCTTCATAATAATAATAATAATAATTATTATTATTATTAGTATTATGATTATTATTATTATTATTATTATTATTATTATTATTATTATTATTATTATTATTTAATTATGACCTGTATGCTAGGCAATGATTTCCTCTCACTGTGGTCATGTGGTTCCTTTTATTAGCTGGAGTGTCTCTCTGCTGTAAAATAAAGTTTTAAGCTACATAATTAGATCTATTTATTTCCCTTTACAATAAATCATTAGAGGTAAGGGTAAAAAAGTGGATGCTGGATTAGTTAAAAAAAATAAAGAAGGATTAATATGTCCTCTCTAGTATCTAGTGGTCCAGCCGTGCAATCTTTCTCTCCTGAAGACACATGAAGGTTACTGAAGAACAAAGATCTTCTCAATCAGCACATTTTATTGACGGCATACACACGAACAGCATACAGGACCGAACCACTGGATCACATCTGTACATCCAGAACAGCACCACAACACAAGCACACACCTCTATAAGCTGTCCCCGTGAGCCATGTTTCCACGACTGATTTCAGCTGAAGCAGCTCCATTTCTTAATCAAACGTCTTCCATCATATTAAACCTACTGTGCTTCTACCCACATTTGAAATGAAGGATATTTTTATTTGTACGAATAACACACAATTTTCCCCAGAGGAGCGTAAACGTGTAAATTGTTAGAGATGTTTTCCTGACTGTTCAACAGCCCTGTTTTATCGTCCACTGCTTGTCTCTCTGGTGACACAAATCAATCAACATCTGCCTCGTTGAAGTGCAGTAAACATGCTAAAATACAGTTTTCAATATCTGAATACTTCTCAGCAGGCTGCCATGTTGTCATAATTTTGTAGAACAGGATTCGTCTGAATCGTTTGTGCTTTATTTACAAGGTGATGAACTGGAGAACATTCAGCCACACGTGTATCGGAACATCGCCAAACAGCTGAACATCTCCGTGGCCTTGGAGGTGGTGGTGACGGACGCTTTTCTGGCTGTAGCCTCTGAAATCCTCTCTCTCGGTAGGCCATCCATCCATTAATCTGTCTTTCTATCTGTCTGTCTATCTGTCTATCCATAATGCAGTTTAATTTTCAGTTATTTTCCAATTATTTCAATACTGTATGTACTGTAACTGGAAAAAACCCCCCTGAAGACTTGGTGTATAATTTCAGACTTAATCCGTTTGTAATAAAGCATTTGTGGAAAACTGAATGGATGTGAATCTTCTCTGGAGATTGTTGCAGAAAACCCCTCTAATTCTTTCTTGACTTTATTTATTATATAATTTTAGCCACTGTGCCATGATGAAGAATTACTTTGAAATGGACCTTCCTTATTCAGACGGAATATTCTGGAAAGTCCTCTCAGATAAAACCATATAAGGCCGTGTGGCGTGTCCGCTGCTGGCACCGGTGGTTCTGAGTGTCTTTTTTGGCTCGACGGACAGGACGTGATTCTCTAAAAGGTCTCTTTTCCCTAAACGACGTACTGATCTGTGACCTTGGCAGCTTTCTTCGCTGCCCTCTTCTCACAACCTCGCAACTTTTTTTTATTTTTATTTATTTATTTTTTATTCCCTCATCTTCTATTCTAGGACCCAGTAGCTGGTACTGAGGATGTGCTGAGATCATTTTACACATTTTATCACAGTAGGATATCTTGCTTCTTAATCTAAAACCCTGAATACACGTTTAACACGTCCTCTCCAGCTCATCTGTATATTTTCCTATCGAGGGAAATCCCAGACGCTGTTTGTACTGGCAGATGAGGATCAAATCTGTATAATATAGGCTTCATATGGCACACAATGGACACAAAATGGAAGACGACAATGTTTATAATTTTTTTAATACAGTGGATATTAATGAGAAGACACACAAAGTATAATCTCTTCTTAGTTACAGCCAGATTGCCCAGTTCTGAAGGCTGTAATTCGGTTTGACTGTCTTGAATAATTAATCGTTGTATTTCTTCCGGTCAGGAATCACATGGGGGAAAGTGGTGGCCATCTTCGCAGTGGCTGGCGGTCTGGCGGTGGACTGTGTGCGACATCAGCATCCAGCTGTAGTGCTTACTATAGAGGAGAGTCTAGGGGAGTTTGTGAGGAAGAGTCTAGTGCCCTGGCTCAGGAGGAGAGGAGGATGGGTAACTTCTCATCTCATCATTTATTTTGTACGCAGTTCAAAAAATGTATAAGAAGGAAAGTTACAACATTTTGACTGTTGTATGAGATCACTATTATCACCAATAACCAATCACTGATCACCATTATCACCAATAACCATCGTTCATAATCATTATTCTCATTGAACAATCACTGAATCTAAATAGAATCCATTTTATTTTCATTCGTTCATTCATTCATTCATCTTCTACCGCTTATCCGAACTACCTCGGGTCACGGGGAGCCTGTGCCTATCTCAGGTGTCATCAGGCATCAAGGCAGGATACACCCTGGACGGAGTGCCAACCCATTACAGGGCACACACACACACACACACTCTCATTCACTCACACAATCACACACTACGGACAATTTTCCAGAGATGCCAATCAACCTTCCATTTTATTTTATTTTTTATTTTATTTAATTAAGAGAGTCAGTAAGACTTCTAACAGCTAGATAACAGTGAGCATGCCTGATTTAGCTGACCGTACACTTCCTGTTTGTTTGTTTTTTTTTCTTTTCAGAGCGACATTTTGAAATGTGTGAGGAACGTAGAGAACCGCTCTCAATCACACTGGCTCTCGTCAGTTGTTGTGACCTGGAGACACCTTGTGAAGATGATCTACATCTACCTGATGAAGTAACTGTGAGCCATCAAGGACTTTTTTAATTTCAAAAGCTCCAGATAAACAGACGCTGGTGCCCTCCAGTGGCTCTACTCTGTACTACACTCTTAAAATCAATGCTCAGTTTCACTTGAACACGTTCAGTACAAATTTAACAAAGTAGATATAAATTATAATGATTTAGAGTTGAAAGGGAAAAAAAATATTAAACAGGAGATGCTCCTTTAATTAAATGTCCATAATAAGGGCAGTTGTGTTCATTCACACAATAACAGCATTAATAAACAATTAAAGTTGATTTAAATAAATATATTAATATTGAATATCATTTCTACTGTACTTTAAGCCACGCCCATTTATGAGAGAAGCAGTGGATTGTCTTCAAGGCTGTCTCTGTTTTTCACAGTTTTATTTAATATTTATTTTTATATATTTATATTTTAGTGCAATCCTATTGCTAGCGTGTTGGTCTGAATCCAACGCTGAGGTTTTTATACTGTGTGAAATATGTTTCTTCTGTTGAGTTTTATCTTGATTTTTATTGCATGAATTTTATTTCTGATGTTTTCTCACGTTGATGTGGAGAATCATGCTGCACTTTTGGTTTGTGTTGGAGCACTTGAATATATGCATGCTATAAATAAATATTCAAATTTCTATCGCTTTAATAGATCTTTATCAAACAGCTGTAGAAGAAAAGAGACCTGAGCAAACTGCAACAACAAGGAATCTTTCACCCCCCTGAGTAAGTTAGTCATCTGTAAAGGTTCATCACTGAACAGTGATGATCTGTCAATTAGACAAGATTTAAGATGTGCAGTGAAAAAAACATCTGAAGGTTCATTTAAAAGCCAAAAAATGTAAATGTAGATGTGTATAAAACCATTTCAGCAAATTAAGTAAATATAAAAAATATAGAATTGTTAATTTCTGGTCTATGGTACATTTTGATGCAAATTGATTTTTTTATTTTTATTTTTCCAGATTTGCTGGATTCTGGAAAAATAAAATGCAAATAAATTCCCAGACAGTCTGAAGTAGATACACGCGAGTTTTCAAATAGAAATAATTCTATACATAATTCTCATATTGTGTTGAGAACTGAAGGATTTGCATCATGTGTCTTTTCCACATAATCAGTACCAGCTAAGTGTTTAGCTCTTTAATGGTTTATTATTAAACTGTTCACAATGTTTAATATATATTGCACTATTTTTACATTACACAGTGCATCATGTTATAGCTTATAATACAACAAAGTACAACAATGTCTACAAAAATAAATGAAAACTGCAAGTAATGTATATGTATGTGTGTATATATAAAAAAATACAGGAACTTTCAACTCTAATTAAAGAAATAAGCTCATGATTTGGAGCTTTGTTATAAAGGGGTCATTCAGATGTGTTTAATTTAATATATTACTAATAGGTGTAATATAAATTGTGAGCTTTTTATTAAAGGTCACATTTATATTACACCTATAGTTTACGTAGCTAATTATGGCATGTTGTATTAAATATCGACATACTGAGATTTTGAACAGATGAGGATTTCTGTACAAACACCTGACTGTAGGATTAAACTCCAGCAGTGATGTGTTTCAGAAAACAAACTTATTGTATTGACGCTTCAATTCCACCTGTCGACGGTAGGGGGCGTGGCCTAAGGTGGCGGGGTCTGACCAACCTACCTCCTTCTGTTTATCTAAGATGGCCGCCTTTAAAGATGGCCGCTAGCCTCTGGTGTTAATAAGAACTACATTTTCCCCGGACACAGTCATTTAAAGAATTATTGTATAACTTAGCATTTTAACCAAAGTACCACTTTAACAGTCCTGTGTTTATTTCCACCGGATTTATTTAAGGTGTGTGTGTGTGTGTGTGTGTGTGTAGAAACTTAACATTTGTCACTTGTTTGTGTGTGTAATGTTTATTATTGGCTCTTCAGAGGTGATGACGTTCGGCGGTAGGTGATGTGTAAGTGCTGGGTCAGGGGTTGGTTCTCCAGAGCCATGCACACCGTCTGCTCAAGTCTCCCGTCTGATCTCAGCTGTAAGACTCTGGAGATCTGATCAAAGAGCAGGGGGAAAAAAATTAAACACACAAATTGTAAAAATTGATGCAGGTATGAGAACTTCTCCACCAGAAGAACATGGGACAGACCTGATGGACATATGGCTGCTTGGCGAACGACATCCTGGCCAAAGCTTTGCTCTGCAGAGTGAGTTTCTGCTCGACCAGCTCGCCTTCCTCAATCTCTACTAGTCCTGTAAACACACACACACAGAGCTACTATTACTGCAGTTGGCTCAGGCATGTGACTTTATAAATGTGGGTGAGTGATACAGAAGCTTTAGACTCTGGGAGTGAGACATACTGTACAGAAAGCAGCATGTAGTTCCTGATGTGTCCACTATGAGGTGATGGCTGTGCTGATCCTAGCTCATTAGTAAGCACCGACACTAACAGGGTCTTTAAATCCTCTCGTATAGCTTTCAAATCTACCAAAATGTTGCTATTGTGAACGTGGTCTAATTTTCTAGTAATATGTATTTTCTTAGTAAATATTTTTGAGTGCAAAGTCAGAGTTTGTCATTTAAGACGAAACTCATTACAACAATCATGATGACGGAGCTCATCAGTGTGTCTAACATCGAGCTGTGTACTGAAGGTTGCTTATAAAGCTTCTGGATGTACATGTTACAGCAGTGATGTACTTACAGATCTAGATTGGAGGTCCTTTTGGGCTCATTTGAAACAGTTTAATGGTTCAATTTTCTGCTAAAGTGTTCTGTTAGATGTCGTTACAGACGAACGTAATAAAATGTTTCCTCGGTTTGTTTCATTCATTCATTCATTCATTCATCTTCTACCGCTTATCCGAACTACCTCGGGTCACGGGGAGCCTGTGCCTATCTCAGGCGTCATCGGGCATCGAGGCAGGATACACCCTGGACGGAGTGCCAACCCATCGCAGGGCACACACACACACTCTCATTCACTCACACAATCACACACTAGGGACAATTTTCCAGAGATGCCAATCAACCTACCATGCATGTCTTTGGACCGGGGGAGGAAACCGGAGTACCCGGAGGAAACCCCCTAGGCACGGGGAGAACATGCAAACTCCACACACACAAGGCGGAGGAGGGAATTGAACCCCCAACCCTGGAGGTGTGAGGTGAACGTGCTAACCACTAAGCCACCGTGCCCCCCTCAGTTTGTTTATGGAAGTTAATAATAAGCCTGTGCACATGATCTGCTCGATCTATCAGTAGCTTGCAGCTGAAACAGACTTGTTAATGTACCAGTGAACAGATGAATTATTCATCAGGATCCAGACCTGAGTTCTGAGCGATGATGAAGGCCACTTTGTTGGTGCCTGGCTGAATCCGGATGAAACCAGTTTCTCTGTGAAGTGGCTTTTTACTCTCAGCTTGGAAAGCGTTAAACCTGAGAAAATACACACGTTGAACATCTTAAGGAACCTGGATTCCGACTGGTTGAAGGTGTTTAATGAAAATTATTAAGAGGTTTATATTTTTAAATGTGTTATCATGTCTATAGTAACAGCTCTTTCACATGGGTCAGATTTTTAGCTTTGGTGTTTTTTTTTATTTTTTTATTTTAACCCTGTGAAACTAAACGGTGCAACGTGCTTTGTTGATAATAATATTTTTTCACTCAGTAATATAATACAGATTTCCTACTGTAGTTGT
This sequence comes from Tachysurus vachellii, assembly GCF_030014155.1. Taxonomy (NCBI): domain Eukaryota; kingdom Metazoa; phylum Chordata; class Actinopteri; order Siluriformes; family Bagridae; genus Tachysurus; species Tachysurus vachellii. Next base: position 21,060,261 of record NC_083474.1, read on the forward strand.
TTGGTGGGATATTTAGAGAATAAAATAAAAGCCTCCACAAACAGACATAGAAAGTGTAAATTAATAAAACACTCATTAAGTAGTGACATCATCATCATGTGGTTGTACATCATGTTCTGATGAATAAGGTATTATGAGTGAAATCTGCTGCATGGTTTACATGAAGTTGATGACCGGTTGTCCCACGTGAGTGAAATACAACGTTTCATTGTAGAGGGAAGGTTTGATGGTGGGGAAGGAGACCTGTCCCGGTTCGTCCGATTCCCACGTCCCCAAGAGCCAGTCCAGCGGGAACAGTGCCGGGTTCAAATCCACTGCTGCAGGTCAAAACGTAATTAACATGTGCTATGCCCTAATAATTACTTGTGGAGTAATTATCCTCTAATGAGTCATGGTTTCTGTCCCTATGCAGAGCACATGACATATAGATAAATAGAGAAAAAGGTGACAACCAATCACTGATCACCTTCGTTCCCAATGACTAATCACTGACCTCCACCATTTATAATAATAATAATAATAATAATAATAATAATAATAATAAACTTTATTTTCTATAGCACCTTTAAAATTAGCATCTCAAAGCGCTTCACAGAAGAAAAAGGAAACTTACAATTATACAAAAAATGTTAAAATAAGTAAGATATAAAAACACACCAAATAAGAACAAACTATCAAAACAAATGAGTTAAAAAAAAAATCAATTTCAAGTAAAAACTACCCTAAAGAAATAAGCTTTAAGGGAGGATTTAAAGACACTTAGGGATTCTGCTTGCCTAATCCGAACAGGCAAGGAATTCCAGAGTCGAAGCTACAGAAGAAAATGCCCCATCACTCATAGATTTTAAACGGGTATGTGGGACGATTAAAAGACGAGCTTCTGAAGAGCGGAGAGCATGCCCAGGTGTGTAGGGGGGCTAAAAGCTCAGTAAGGTAGTGAGGACACAAACCATCCAAAACCATCTTTGTCCTTCGTTTAAATCTCTCTACCAGATGATATTTATGCTAACCAGTTTTCATGTCATGACATTTCACAGACACTCTTATCCAGAGTGACTTACATTTTTAATTCAATTTATACAACTGAGGGTTAAAGGCCTTGCTCAGGGGCCCAGGAGTGGCAGCTCGGTGCACCTGGGATTCGAACTCACAACCTTCTGATCAGTAATCCAACACCTTTACCACTGAGCTACCACGTCATGTCTCTTTCCTGACTCTGCACTCCCACTGCTCATTTCATCTACATTAATCATTCATTCATTCATTCGTCTTCTACCGCTTATCCGAACTACCTCGGGTCACGGGGAGCCTGTGCCTATCTCAGGCGTCATCGGGCATCAAGGCAGGATACACCCTGGACGGAGTGCCAACCCATCGCAGGGCACACACACACACACACTCTCATTCACTCACACAATCACACACTAGGGACAATTTTCCAGAGATGCCAATCAACCTACCATGCATGTCTTTGGACCGGGGGAGGAAACCGGAGTACCCGGAGGAAACCCCCGAGGAAACGGAGGCAACCCCCGAGGAAACGGGGAGAACATGCAAACTCCACACACACAAGGCGGAGGCAGGAATCGAACCCCCAACCCTGGAGGTGTGAGGCGAACGTGCTAACCACTAAGCCACCGTGCCCCCCCCTCTGCATTAATCAATTTTATAAATAAAAAGTAAAGTAAATAAATAAATCTTCCTCCTTTATGTAGCTTTGTTTGATATGCAAATAATTATGGTGATTCAATGAATATGCAAATTTTACTATGACATCATCTGGCCACTTCTCATGACATTTAGAGCAAGGTAAACCTTGGAAAACCAAATGATTATGATGATTCGATGAATATGCAAATTTTACTATGACATCATCTGGCCACTTGCTCTAAATGACATGAGAAGTCGCTTTAATACCAGTCACAGGTTCTATAAACAAAATTACAGGTGCACTTAAAGCGTTAAAATAGAAACCGGAAATGCTCACCTGGTTGACTCACTGGGCACGACATTCTGATCAAATTTAATCAAAGTTTTATTACAGTCTAATCAACTTTATTGAGTCTAAAATGAAACGAAACACTTAATTCACCAGCGGAATAAATAGTTTGTTTAGGTAACAAGATAGCTTGCGATTTATACCGGAAGTCCGCGCCCACTTTGGCGCATTGAACTGTGGGAAATGTAGTCAGCAGGCTGTTATGAAACTACACGAAACTGAATCGTAAAAAAAAACCATTGCTATTATTTAATATGGAGCTCATATGAATATGATAATATGAATATAATCTAAATAATAAAGTTATTGGTGTTTGTTTCACATTCATATGAAAATAAACCTAATAACATTTAACAGGATTTAAACTTGTCCGATATGGAGCGTCTTGTTTTGGTCGTCCGTTTCCATGGAAACGGATCATTCCACCGCGCTGTAGAATGGGGGAGACCAGGAAGTGTTACGTCCTGACAGTAAATGGTTTGTTTTACATTAAAGATAGCGAAAACACCTCGGCGACGGTTTAAAATACGTCAACGTAATATGTTAACGTGGATTTTAGAACTGACGTGATAGTTAAAAAAAAGCAACCGACGAGCACATGGACACGTCCCTGCACGTCATCACTCAGGGGATTCAGGCCACGTTTCAGAGCTCACGTGTGTTTGTTTCTACTGGACGCCATGGCTACTGGACGTGGTCGGTTCTTGTTGAGTCTGAGGCAGGGGTTAGAGAGGACTCAGCCATGTAGACATGAAGGAAACTCAAGAGGAAACAAAAAGAAAAAACCTGCAGGCGGTGGCCGCAGCAGGAGGTAGCTGTTAACTGGATGCTACAAAATGTCCCCACGTGGTCTGCTGACACACGCACACACACACTGACAGACACATAGACAAACACTGACACACTCACACTGACACAGACAAACACACTGACAAACACACACACTGACACATAGACAAACACACTGACAAACACACACACTGACACATAGACAAACACACTGACAAACACACACTGACACATAGACAAACACACTGACAAACACACACACTGACACATAGACAAACACTGACAAACACACACACTGACACATAGACAAACACACTGACAAACACACACTGACACATAGACAAACACACACTGACACATAGACAAACACACTGACAAACACACACTGACACATAGACAAACACACTGACAAACACACACTGACACATAGACAAACACACACTGACACATAGACAAACACACACTGACACATAGACAAACACACACTGACACATAGACAAACACACTGACAAACACACACACTGACACATAGACAAACACACACTCACACTGACACATAGACAAACACACTGACAGACACACTGACACAGACAAACACACACTGACATAGACAAACACACACACTGACAGACACACACACTCTGACACATAGACAAACACACACACTGACACAAACACACACAGACAGACATAGACAAACACTGACACACACACTGACACATAGACAAACACACTGACACACTGACAGACACATACACACTGACACATAGACAAACACACACACAGACAAACACACTGACACACTCACACTGACACATAGACAAACACACTGACAGACACATACACACTGACACATAGACAAACACACACACTGACAGACACACACACACTGACATAGACAAACACACACAGACAGACACACACTCACACTGACACAGACAAACACACTGACACACACTGACAGACACATACACACTGACACATAGACAAACACACACTGACAGACACACACACTGACAGACACACACACTCTGACACATAGACAAACACACACACACACTGACACATAGACAAACAGACACACTGACAGACACACACACACTCTGACACATAGACACACACACACACACTCTGAGAACCCTGTCATACTCTAGGGTTTGTCCCTGTGACTTTACTCCTCTAGTAGAACCCCAGACATGTAAACCCTCAGACCCTTTCATCAGGCTGTAGAACACTGTGGTCCTTTCACACAACACATGATGTGTCACAAGGTTTATATATTAAATTGTAGACAGATCATATAACATTTAGACTTACTCACAGGTTCTAGATCAAGATATTTAATTCAGGTTAATTCAATTTGTATAGTGCTTTTTTTTTTTTTTACTAATTGTTCTTATCTCAAAGCAGGTTTACAGAATTATAGAAGCATAATAAAAACATTTTTACTATTTATCTCTAAAATGTATCCCTAACGATTAAGTCTGAGGTGACGGTGGTGAGGAAAAACTCCCTGAGATGATATGATGAAGAAACCTTGAGAGGAACCAGACTCAAGTGAACCTCATCCTCATTTGATTTATTGTATTTAAGATGTTTCTTGAGGGGGCACGGTGGCTTAGTGATTAGCATGTTCGCCTCACACCTCCAGGGTTGGGGGTTCGATTCCTGCCTCCACCTTGTGTGTGTGGAGTTTGCATGTTCTCCCCGTGCCTCGGGGGTTTCCTCCGGGTACTCCGGTTTCCTCCCCCAGTCCAAAGACATGCATGGTAGGTTGATTGGCATCTCTGGAATTGTCCGTAGTGTGTGATTGTGTGAGTGAATGAGAGTGTGTGTGTGTCCTGTGATGGGTTGGCACTCCGTCCAGGGTGTATCCTGCCTTGATGCCCGATGACGCCTGAGATAGGCACAGGCTCCCCGTGACCCGAGGTCGTTCGGATAAGCGGTTGAAAATGAATGAATGAATGTTTCTTGAGAACCTGTCGCTTGATTGAAGAGAGAAGGACTAGTACTATGTGCTTAAGGGGTGTTTAGCTATGGAGCGTGTCTTTATGGTTATGGGGGTTATTTATGTTTTGGCATGTATAGAATTTTGGGGTATTTGTTGTGGGGTGGTATATTAGGGTGTGACGTTTGGCTTTGGGGCAGGGTTTTTTGGGGTAGATTTATGGTTGTGAGACATCTTGCTTTCCTTTGAGGGGTGTTGGGTATTTGTGGCTGTGGGACATCTTGCTCTGTGGTGGGGGTTGGGGTAATTTGTGGTTGTGGTATATTTCCGCAGTCGTTTGATGGATTCCCTTTTTTTTAACAGAGGTAGGTGTGAGAACACCAAACCAGCTCCACCACCACCTCCAGTTGTATATTGTCCTGCCCCGTCCTGGTCCCTCCCTGCCTCCTTCTCCAGTGAAAATTACTTTAAAAGGTAAATGTCTGAGGCACCATGGATGAATGATTTCAGTACCTGTTACAGCTCACCAGACTCTAACACTTTGTTTCCCACCAGACTGCCACCTGAGATCATCCTGAAGATTTTCTCGTACTTGGACGCAGCGTCTCTCTTCTCTGTTGGTTTTGTTAGCCAGCAGTTTCACGAGCTGGCTAATGACAAGTGGGCGACTTTTTTATGTGTTTGTGTAGAGATACATTACGTTCGATGGAGTGTGAAACGAAAGAGTGACGTTTTAAACCCTGTGCTGTTTTAAATCCTGCAGTGTGATATGGTACGAGTTGTACTCCTTTGAGATGGGCAGGAGGAAAAGGAGGCCGAGGCTGCGCGGGATGCCGGACTCTGTAAGCACCGATGCGCAGGATGTCCCGGCGTCCGTATGGAAGAAGCTGCTGTTCAGTGAAATGGGCTGCCACAAGGACGCTGTGTGGAAGAAGCAGCTGAGAAATGTGAACCTGAACACAGGAATGCCAGAGCAGACGGAGCAGGTCCTTAGGTCAGACATGTTCCTCGTGCTCTCACTGCATTATAGAGCTTTACTCAGACACGGTGTTATAACGGAACGTTCAGGGTAGCTTCAGAAGCAAAAACGAGACATATGGTAGCTTCAACCTGAAGACTATGTTAATATATGTTTAATAAGATTTAATAAGATTATACAAACTAGCAAGTTTAAGCTGGTTAAATAATAAAGCATCATCTCTGAGGTTTCCTGCTGTTGGTTGAATAGAAGCGGTAAGGCGGTGTTTTACAGTAACTGCTGGTCAACATCCTTTAAACATAAACACTCAGAGCTTTTTTTTTCTAAATAGTATTCATTAAAGCATTAATTAGAGCTGGTGTGTGCTGCAGGAGTCTGCGTGTAGTCTGGGAGATCACACTTACCTTTAAGCGAGGGAAGCAGAGAGTGTACGAGCAGTCTCGGTCCTTTTCCACAGACTCGTCTGTCACCGTGTGCTGGAGCGCTGGCGTGTGGCCGAGAATTCACCATGTCTATAGCATGGAGCTCCACGGAGTCTTAGGTTCTCCATCCTCCAAAACAGCCACGTGAGTAAGGTCTTTCAGTAACGACCAGTATGAGTCTATGACCGGATGCTTTCTCTTAATGTAAATGTTATGGAGATAAACGGAATATTCCAGAATCTTACTGTAAGCAGTGTTTGTGTCTGAGTCAGGCCACCGTGGCGCTCTCTAATCAGTAAAACAGTGGTGAGCAGGATAGTGAGGTGGAAGTACATGGGGACGGACAGCCTGGTGAAGCTGGTGCAGTTTGATGGCGGGATCACCGTGGGAATATGGAGAGTACGGCTGGGTTTAAACTCTACTGCTAGACTTCTTAGTTCATTTAACACCTCTCTGTGTTTTTATTGACGTATTTGTCTTTATGCTTGGCTTTAGGGCACGTGGATAATCGCCTTCATCATGGCCACCTTACACTTCCACCGACTGGTGGAGAGGAGCGTTCTCGGATCGCTCTTCTGGTACACTGTTGTTTGTTTTACTTTGTTTATTTTTTAATATAAACAGGTGTTTGTATTTTTCTTAGAGACAGCGACAGAGGCCACGTTTCCTTCACTAGACCTGCAAATGACAGACACACAGAGACCACACCTTCTTCAGTATGACAGATTTTGTGACTGACAGGTACCGAGGCCACACTTTCTGCATAAGACCTGGGATTGAAGGACACTGAGGCCACGCCTCCTTCAGTATGACTGACTGACCTCGCTTCCTTCTCTACACATGGGACTGATTGACACAGAGGCCACACTGACTTCCCTGTGACTGACAGGCACAAAGACCACACCTCCTCCACTATGACTGACATGCAAAGAGGCCACACCTCTTGACTAGATTATCTCATTATTTTTGACAGACACATAGGCCCCGCCTCCTTCACTAGACCTAAGCCTATGACTGATTTTTTTTAACTTTTTTCCCCCAACGCAACACACACACACACCCCAGCCCCTACAGGCCAGAGGAGTTCACCCCCCTGCACAGTGACGTGCCCCTGGGTTTCAGTGTCCGTGGTTACACTGTGCTTCTGCTGCTTCACAACTCAGTGAGACGCATCATGCAGTGCCGTTACTCACCTGTTCCCTGCACCAGAGGTATCGACTCTAAACACTGCTCATGCTAATAATAGCCTAATAACAGTTAGCCCAAGCTAGGAGCATGTGCTGTTTCATTAAAAATTCATTAGCATATCCACAACACATCACAACATCAACGTACACACACACACACACACACACACACACACACACACATATATACACACACACTCACACTCACACACACACACGTACATACACACATATACACACTCACACAAATACACACGCAAACACACGTACATACACACACTCACACACATACAGACATACACACACTCACACATACACACACGCACACACATGTAGACACAAACATATATATACACACACGTACATACACACACTCACACACATGTAGACAGACACACACACACAAAGCAATTAAGTGGGTTAGAATTCCTTTCACACCTTCTGATGTTTATTATGGAGTTTGTTGCAGATCTATAATTAATAATTCGAAGATAATAATTAGAATTGTGTCAGAGATTCAACAAATTGTTTAATTCTATTCTTCGAATTTCTTTAGCAACGCAGCAACCCGCATACATTAACTGGCACCATAACAGAAACGAGATAAACATCACAATGTAAGCAAAACAATATACAATAAATATGTGATGGATCTGTTCATATTTCAGTGAACTCTGTGCAAAAGTTTGTACACCCCAGGACACAATAAATAGGGTAAAAAAAAAATGTGATTAAGAACAAGACCATTTACTGAACCGAAATGGATACTGATATATTTTTATTTTATTTTTTGATTCTCATTTTTTATTTAAAAATTTTGTCTTGTTGCAGATCACACCCTGTTTCAGTTTCAATGTCTTGTCATTTTTCAGTAGCTTTATTGGAAACTAAAGAGGATTTTTTATTTAGAAACTGTGGGAATGTTTTAAGAACACATTGTTATCTGTGATTTCCACACATTCACGAATGCTCCGTACAAGCCGTACGTTCGTTACTCTAGTATTTCTCATGGAAATGAAGATTGACCAAACGGTGTAAGACATTTTGTTTTAAGGTAGAAGAAAATAATCATTGTGACCTTTAATCCTTAACAAGCTGCAAAAAAAACAAAACATCCCCATGTTTGGAGTAGTGTTAATTTCGTCACCTATTTTTAATTTAGTCTTAGTCTTAGTCTTGTGCCAAATGTCCTTGTTAGTTTTAGTCATATTTAGTCATTCACATATCTTTTTTTGTTAGTCAAGTTTTAGTCGACTAAAAGTCTTTTAATTTTAGTCTAGTTTTAGTCAAAAAATTGTAGCTTGACCACATCTGGAATCTATTGTAAGAATAAATACAACGAGGCCTCATTAAATGCAATAATATCAGGAACACAAGTGTTATAGTGGAAATAAATAACTTAATGAAAAGCCTAAGATCAAAACTGTAGGTGTGTGTGTATATATATATATATTATATATTATATATTATATATATTTTTCGTCTCGTCTTTTTTTGTCAACAATAATGCATGTTAATTTAGTCTTAGTCAGCGTTTTTGGACAGTGGTGCAGTCTCGTCATCGTCTCGTCTTAGTCATGAAAAAAAAGTTGTTGACGAACATATTTCGTCTCGTCTCGTCTGACGAAATTAACACTAGTTTGGAGATAAACAGATCTGCAGAAAAAAATAAAGGTGCTTCTCTTTAGCTGAAGGTTGGGTTGAAGTTTCACCTTCGGAAACGTCCCGAAGACCTTCATGTTCATGCTGCATTAACGATCAGAATGTTCACTTTAACCTCGTCTTTGTTTCGTCCTCATCAGATGAGCACCATGGTGAATTTGTGCAGCTTCGCCCCGTTCACGGCGGCACGTCTCAGAAACACCCGCCCATCTCAGGGAGGATCAGTTTCCCCTGGAAGGTCGGCGAGCTGCAGGGAGACATCAAGGTAACACTCTGTAGTGCGAACTAAACATTGTAAAATGAAATCTACAATATCAGCACCTACAGTGTCGCTTGAAAGTTTGCGAACCCTTTAGAAATTCCTATATTTCTGGCAGAAGTATGTGAACCTTTGATTTCAGTATCTGTTGTAATCCCTTGTGCAACTGTAAGTCAAGTGTCCAGTAACTTTTCATCAGTTCTGTACAACAGATTAGAACTTTATTCCGTTCCTCAGTACAGAAGAGCTTCAACACTGGGATTTTACTGGGTGTCCTCACATGAACTGACTGCTTCAGGTCCTTCTACAACATTTCTTTTGGACATTGACTTGGTCATTCTAAAACATCATCTTTGTTGCTCTTTAATCATTCTTTGGTACACAGACTTGGTGCTTGTGATTGTTGCCTTGGTGTATGACCCATTTTCTCTTGAGAGTCAAATCATGAAGAGATGTTCTGATATTTTCATTTAGAGATCACTGGAATAATCTGAATTCATTGATCCATCAACGATGGCAAGCTCCTTGTCCAGATGCAGCAATACAGGCCCAAAGCATGATACTACCCCGTGTTGTATAAAGTACTAGAAAGCAATACTTGAGTAAAAGTACAAGTATCGTACTAGAAAAAGACTTTGGTAGAAGTGAAAGTCACCTTTTAGAATATTACTCGAGTAAAAGTCTTAAAGTATCTGATATTTACTGTACTTAAGTATCAAAAGTCATTTTCTGATATTTAATGTACTTAAGTATTTGAAGTAAAAGTAAAAAGTAAAATTTCACTGATTTTCTGTAGACATAAGATCAGGGGCGGTTCTAGGGTCACATCTTTAGGGGGTTTTAGCCCTCAGTGAGAATTTAAAACAAGAAGAGTTTTATATTATATATTATATGACTACATAGTAAGCCAAAAGTTATGGTGTTATTTAAAAGGGCAAAAGTGGACACCAAAATTTTATGCATGATGTAATGATGCCGGTCTCGAATCAGATCAGTTCATGTATGTGTGCATTCTCTACAAACAGTGTGTCCAATGAATGCAGTCATTAATAAACAAATATTCACAAGACAAAGACCAAATCATTAAATGTTATTTTTATTTAGTATTGAATGGATTGTTTGCATTAATATTTTGTTTATGCTACAACTCTGGTAATAAGAATAGTGACATTTCACTGCTTTTGGTTGTCGTCTTTGCGGCTTTCAGCCGATTAACGTTATAGATAAACGCCTCCAGCTCTGACTGCGCGTGCACGCTGAGCGTCCCTGTGCTTCTCCGTAGAGCGTGTGGAGCGTAATGCAATCTGATTCACCAAACCGCCCTTATTGCAGTCGCACACATTTCTTCTGATTTTATTTTGTAGTAACGAGTAACGAAGACGCTTAGTGGAAATATAACGGAGTAAAAGTATACATTTTATCTAGGAAATGTAGTGGAGTAAAAGTGAAAGTTGACATAAATTTAAATAGTGAAGTAAAGTACAGATACGTGACATTTCTACTTAAGTACAGTAACGAAGTATTTGTACTCCGTTACATTACAACACTGATACTACCACGACCATGTTTCACAGATGGTATAAGGTTCTTATGATGGAATTCAGTGTTTTCCTTTCTCCAAAAATAATGTTTCTCATTTTAAAACAAAAAAGTTTTATTTTGTTTTCATTCTTCCACAAAGTCTTCTGGCTTGTCCACATGATCTTTAGTAAACCTTGTCGGCAGCAGTGTTCTTTTTGCAGACTGGTGACGTTTTCTTTGTGACTCTGTCCTGCACACAGAGGATGTTCAGTGTTCACCTGATGGCAGACTCATGAACATTAACGTAAGCTAAAGTAAAAGAGGCCTTTAGTTGATTAGAAGTTACTCTGTATTCTGACATAACAGACTGTTACATGTCTTACTTTTTGAGTGATCTTTGTTGGTTGAACATTTCTTGGGAGGGAAACAATGGTCTTAAATTTCTTTCATTTGTACAGAATCTGTCTGATTATAGATTTGGAGTCCAAACGTTTTAGAGGTTTGTGTTATGTGACCTTTTCCAGCTTGATGAGCAACAATAACTCCATTCTTTTTGCGCTGATCCCCTTCCACAAACACGGGTCATGACCATCAGACTGATTGTCATCTCATTGACTGAAATCAGATGGACTCTAATTTAACCTTAAAATTAAGTACTAAACCTATATATACAGTAATGCCTCGAGATACGAGTTTAATACGTTCCGTGACTTTGCTCGTATCTCAATTTGCTCGTATCTCAAAGCAATTTTCCCCATTTAAATTAATTGAAATCCCATTAATCCGTTCCAGCTCGCAAAATTCCACTCCAGTTGTTTTGTTTGTGTTTTGAATATGAAAAATGTACAGTACTGTATTTATAAATGACAAATATTGTATAAAAACATACAGTAATAAAAGAGAATGTTAAAAAAATAAACCGGTTTTACTTTACGGAAGATGCGCACGGAGGTTGAGGGAGGAGTAAACAGGCGGAGGAGTAAACAGGCGGAGAAGTAAGCAGGCGGAGGAGTAAACAGGCGGAGGAGTAAACAGGCGGAGGAGTAAACAGGCGGAGGAGTTAGGAGGAATTACACTTTCACTTTTGTTCACTTACTCGCTACTGTACACTCTTAATGCTACTTTACACTTAAATGGAACTTAACTAAACTTCACTAAAATTAACAAACTTAACTGAAATTCTCTTAACTGAACTTAATTGCTACAATTTCTGTTTTCTTTACATTAATTTTGCTAATTTTCTTCATCGCTTTTCTCTTCATTTGTTTTTGCCTTTTTTGTCACTCTTTCCTCACTAACATCTGCCGGTCGTTTTAATAAAAACCTGTCCGGTCGGCATATCAGATGCGGTTTAGTCGCACAAGGTAAAATTTTATAACGGATCCAACGCTCAAAACGGATCTGAAAATTACGGATCCGCAGATGTTCGGCACCTCACGCAGCGCCTTTGTGACTCTCCATAGGAAATGAATGACTTCCTGTTTATCGGCCGTCGTTTGTCGTGTGCAGTGGAAAGGCGGCTTTAACCAAGTGAAGGAAGCTGAGGTGGGGGCACAGAGCACACGTGGTTGTTGGGGATCTTTGCTTCGGCGGCGGCGGCTCGGATGCTCATATCTCAAGGCAAAAATTTGGTCGAATCACAGCTCGTATCTCAAAAAATTCGTATGTCAAAGCACTCGTATCTCGAGGTATCACTGTGTGTGTATATATATATATATTATATATATATATATATATATATATATATATATATATATATATATATATATATATATATGTCTGATTTGCGCAATTTATCTGAATAGTATAATATATTTGTCTGATTTGTTTGATTATGTTCACATTTTCTGCTTTTGGGACTTGTGAGAAAATCTGATGATGTTTTGGTTCAAATTTATTCAAAAATATACAAATTTCTGAAGGGTTCACAAACTTTCAAGTGACACTGTATATCAATACAACAATACAACCGAATACTAAGATCTACTTCTAAGGTGAATAGATTCTAGACATCCTTATAAAACACTTCTACTGTTTAAAGAAGTTACAGTATATAGCTGTTTGTATGGACTCTTTGCTGTACATGTCTGCTGTTGCTATAGAAACGATAAAGTTTTAGAATGTATTGTTCTAGAAAATGATTGGACACCTTCTGACCAATCAGAACACAGGATTCAGCTTTTTGTTGTGTGTGATGTGTGAGCTTTTGTTTGAGATCATCAGGTTAATTTAAACCGCACATTTTCACTGAGCTGTGACAAGAGGTCTCTAAAAGTTACATACTGCCGCTTTAATGTCTAGTGTCTGATGTGCGGGTTTAAACGTCAGATTTAAAACACAAGGTTGTTTTCCGAGCAGAACTGCTGTGTGATGACGGTGTCCGTGCTGGACGAGGCTCTGAGGCCGGTGTGGTGCATCAGCTCATCAGCTGCTGTCTTCCCCAGTCACTCCCGTGTGGTAAGTGAAACCTATGATGGCGAGCAGCTGGCGCTGAGGTACGACGACCCCGACGGGAAGCTGAAGATGACTCTGGTGTGGATGCAGGACCTGCAGCTGTACTTCCTGATCGGCCTCAACATCCGGATCCGTGTGAGGAAAGTGTGAACACGCTTCCACAAAGCCGTTAAGGACCAATTCTAAACAAACGTTAGTCACTTTTGAGTTTAAACATTTATTTTGAAAGTCATTACCTGATTTTAGCTAGATGTGTTAGATTCGTTTGGTTAAATCTGGACACTTAGGTCTGCTGATTTTGTTCGTTTGTGTTTGTCTGTCTGAGTGTCGCTCAGATTGTATAAAGTTCCTCTAAAGTGTTTTTTTTAGTCTCACAGCTGCTTGGAAACTTTCTGTTGTGTTGCGAAGTAAATAAAGTGAGACTCTGAACACACGACTCAGTCTGTAGGCTCTACTGTACATCAGTCCTCTAACCTGCAGTTTTCAGGAGGCCCCCAGGGAGCGCTGTGATCATTTTACATAAATAAGAATTGTTTTAAGTAATTATGCAAAACAGGTGATTTTATCTCTTGCAAATTGACCTTGTACTAGTGTTAATTTCGTCAGACGAGACGAAATATGTTCGTCAACAACCTTTTTTTTTTCATGACTAAGACGAGACGAAGACGAGACTGCACCACTGTCCAAAAACGCTGACTAAGACTAAATTAACATGCATTATTGTTGACGAAAAAAGACGAGACGAAAATGTTTTGTATAAAATAAAAACTAAGATAAAATCTCTCTTCATTTTCGTCTACAATTGTCTCTGCTTTTTCATCAGCTGTTACGCCTTTAAAATATCCACAACGAGTTCGCGGCTTCGCGCTGTTTAGTTTGTGTGTAGAAACAATTCGTCCACACGACGCTAAAACAAACTCCTGAGCACAAGTCCACCCCTGGTCTAGTCAGGATTTTTGTGTTAAATTATATTTCCTGTCGCTGCACAGCTCTTTTATTGTACATGACAGCTTATGTCCCGATGACCGGTCTACGATTAAAAGCAGTATGAATAAAGTAAAAAATGTGATGTGTGGTCAAGTTCGAGTGTGTGCACTGTTTAAACGTGTGTTCTCAACTTCTCACTGATACTTTTGTGATTCGCGGACTGTAAATAGGTTGTATTTTAGGCCCACAGTAAAGTAGGCCTATTCTTTTCAGTTTTTTCTGAGTATATTTATTTTATTTCTGATTTGAACAGAAACATGAGACACGAGGCAACCAAAACAGTTTTAAAAACCTTTGTAACTTGTCAGTCGGAGTCTGTTGGGCTCCAGCTTTAGAATTGTGTTGGTTAAAATAAAATACTCTTCAGAATCATTTGTGAATGTGTCTCCTAAATCAGAAATTGAAAACCAGACACGTTTAACATTTGCATTCAACAAAAATCATTCAACAAGTGTATTTTGTCAGGTAATTATGACATTTAACCAATGTTTGAGATGTGAAACACTTTTTTTTACTGAAATGTTTATCAGTAATAATCTCAGTAATAATCTGTTATTTTAAAAAAGACTACAATTTTTTTGACAAACTAGACTAAAATTAAAAGACTTTTAGTCGACTAAAACTTGACTAACAAAAAAAGATATGTGAATGACTAAATATGACTAAAACTAACAAGGACATTTGGCACAAGACTAAGACTAAATTAAAAATAGGTGACGAAATTAACACTACCTTGTACTTGTTAGAAAGTCAGGGCTTCTTAGTCTGAAATCACATCATAGATACTATTGTTGAGAAGGAAGGAAGACAATCTCTTACTATTTAGGTTAATCAGACAAATTTATTTCATGCTTCAGTATTTTGGGTCTTTGAAACATCTTAAATCTGTTATAACAGTGAGAATAAGCCTGCTACGAATGCTGGAGGACTAGAGGCTTAAATCAGTTAGTTTGTGTTGCGAAAGCTTGCAGTGAGAACATAGTAATAAAACCCTCAGCGTTTGCAGATGTTCTTCTTCACCGGAGTCAGAGAAAGTTATGAAAAACAAACAGCAAACGGATCAACGTACTTCTATGTCAATACAAACCTAAGATTAAAACCCCGCCCCCCCAGACACGCCCAGGATGGGTACTGAGTGTAGACTCGAGTGCTTGTATTGGTCATTTTGAATAATAAAAACAATTAGCAACAGAATAATAAAAGAGAAGAATGTTTTTAGTTTACTGTACATTTCCACATCATTGTAACAGGTCTCTGAGAACATTTACACACTGTCCCTGCTAGAGAACTCAATCACACCGGTACACTTTAGATCTGAAGTCTTCTGTGCTGTGGTTATTGTCTATACAATCACTCTGTAGTCCAGCGAAGTGTCTGATGCTGTTTCTGTCTTTAGGCCTTGTGTTTTTTGCAGTGTTTCAGGGTGTCTGCCAGAGCTGCCAGAACTTTATCAGCGTTAATGGTGCTGCAGTTGTAGCCCATCAGCCCCACTCGCATCACCTAGAGCACAAGCAGATGTCAGGGGTTGGTGGGTTATAACACATGACTCTGGTTTAGTCTCCTATGAATAACTGTGTACACGCAATTATGCAACAAAAGGGGTGGAGCTTATGTGACCTTCCTAATTAGACTATCATGGCATAATCTTCCTTTCATATGTGGACTAATTAATAATTTAATGCTAGCTTCTTTACTAGTTAGCTTGGTTAATCAACTAGAACTAGAAATACGCTGCTGCACACAGGACAGCTGCATTAGCTATTATCGATGACTTAGTAGATCCGTCGTTCTACTCACCAAGCCAATGGATGGCCCCAGGCCTCCCGTCATCTCCATCTGGTGGTGTTTCATCATGTACATTAGAAGCTCCTTCCAGTCGTATCCTTCAGGGATGGCGATGGTGGTGACTGACGGCAGCCTCAGATCCTGAACACAAACAAACCACGTGTTCAACATGTTATTAAAAATATGATGCTCAAGAAATAATGATCAAGTAATGTATGAAGGCCTCACCTTGTCCTTGATGAAGAGCTTAAGGCCAAGATCTTCTAACCCTTTCCACAGATACTCTGCAACCTCTCTGTGGTGCCTCCATGAGTTCTCCAGGCCCTGTTACAGAGAACAGAGCATCCTCAACGATGGTACTGCTGAATACTGAATTCTGACTGGTCAGGAGGATAAACAGGTGTAAAGCTGTAAGTGTTGAGGCCACGCCTCCTTGAGATAAACTAAAAGGGAGGCCACACCTCCTACACTGAGACTGACAACCACCGAGAGTGACACAGAAGCTGCACCTTCTTCACCGAAGTTGAAGCAGACAAAGGCCACACCCCCTTTATATAAACTAAAAGTGAGGACACATCACCTTCACCGGTACTGAGGCCACACCTCCTAAATTGGCATAGCTAGGTGTAGAAGAAACACCTCCTTTTCAAACTGACAAACACAGAAACCACACCTCCTTTTTTGGGCAGACTCACAGAAACCACACCACCTGTATTGGGCAGACTCACAGAAGCCACGCCTTCTGTATCGTGCAGACTCACAGAAGCCACGCCTTCTGTATCGTGCAGACTCACAGAAGCCACACCACCTGTATCGTGTTGACTCACAGAAACCACTCCCCTTCACAAAAACTGACACAAATGGAAGCTTTAACTCCTTCACTCAAGAGGCCACACCTACTACTCTAGGACTGCTACACACTGAGGCCACACCTCCTTCAACATCACTAAGACACAGGACCCGCCCACTTCTCAACAGCTGGTGTGAGTGATGACCTCACACTGACCTTCTCTGTGAGGATGGCGAGACTCTCTCTCAGGGTGAAGAATCCGGACACGGGGCCGGTGTGATGATACCTGTAACAGAGGATCAGAGCTCACACACTGCCGCTGCAGCAGCCTGACCGTTACCATGACGATTACTGAACACACTCACATGCGGGCAGGTTTCCCGTCGTTACCCCAGTAGTTGGACAGGTGAGTCATGTCCAGGAGGTAGGACAAGGGCTTCGTCTTCCTGTTGAACATCTTCTGACTGCAGGAGATTATTAATGAATTATTACTCACTGTTAATTAGATTATTGATTCATCATCCATTCATTATTAAAACTGCTGCTTGTTCTGCACAGACATTACTGCAGACATTACTACACAAACATTACTACACAGACATTACTACACAGACATTACTGCACAGACATTACTGCACAGACATTACTACACAGACATTACTGCACAGACATTACTAGACAGACATTACTGCACAGACATTACTACACAGACATTACTGCACAGACATTACTACACAGACATTACTACACAGACATTACTGCACAGACATTACTACACAGACATTACTGCACAGACATTACTACACAGACATTACTGCACAGACATTACTACACAGACATTACTACACAGACATTACTGCATAGACATTACTACACAGACACTACTGCACAGACATTACTACACAGACATTACTGCACAGACATTACTGCACAGACATTACTACACAGACACTACTGCACAGACATTACTACACAGACATTACTACACAGACATTACTACACAGACATTACTACACAGACATTACTGCACAGACACTACTACACAGACACTACTGCACAGACATTA
>NC_083474.1:21085608-21145608 GCF_030014155.1 Tachysurus vachellii
TGCTGGACTCACAAATATCATGTAATCTGAATAATTATGTGTGCAACCTTCAGTGGTTGGTGTCGTTAATCTTTCGTCTTGTTCTTCTCTAGAACATGAAGAACATGAACTTCAGCCCTGTCCACTCCAGTCAATAATTAGTGGAGCCTGTAAATAAGTCCGAGCCTGCTGTTTGTCCGTGTGTGGCCTTTGCCCCATGAAGGAGCTCAACTCTCACTTTAACACTTTTTTGAGGAAGTCGTCTTGATTTCAGGAGATTTTCTAGTCATCAACAGGTCACTCTCGTTCATTCATTTTCTACCATTTATCCGAACTACCTCGGGTCACGGGGAGCCTGTGCCTATCTCAGGCGTCATCAAGGCAGGATACACCCTGGATGGAGTGCCAACCCATTGCAGGGCACACACACACACACACACACACACACTCTCATTCACTCACACACTACAGACAATTTTCCAGAGATGCCAATCAACCTACCATGCATGTCTTTGGACCGGGGGAGGAAACCGGAGTACCCTGAGGAAACCCCCGAGGGAGGCACGGGGAGAACATGCAAACTCCACACACACAAGGCGGAGGCGGGAATCGAACCCCCAACCCTGGAGGTGTGAGGCGAACGTGCTAACCACTAAGCCACCGTGACCCCCGAACCAACAGGTCTGATTAAGTCAATTCAAATCAGCCAATCACTGAACTCGATCACATGACATCACCACTTCACACACCACTGAACACACGACTCTAACCCTCTAAAACAAACAAACTAATCTTTATATTTTTATATGTTGAATAAGGTTTTATATTAAAACACAAATGCAGTTGAAGGAAAATAATCCCACTGTCAATGAGCGCGGGATAAAAACGGACCCAAATGCAGGACGGCTTAACAAAAACGGGGATTTAATAAATTAAAGAAACACGACACAGACATGACGACGACGACGACAGGAGACAATAACAGGAGACAATAACAGGAGACAATAGGATTCCGCGCTGCACGAAGCAACGCGGCTCAATTAAATAATACAAATAATCATTATACACAAGGGACAGGTGTGCAGAGGCGGGGCAGAAAAGACAAGGGCGGGGCAGACACGTGAACATGAAACAAACAAAAAGGCACATGGCCAAAGTCCAGGCAGAGTCCTGACAGAACCCCCCCCTCAAGGCGCGGCTCCCGACGCGCCAAACCGTCCTGACAGTCCCGACGGGTCCAGGAGGGGGGAGCAAGGCACACGGCGAGGCAGGTGGGGGGAGCAAGGCACACGGCGAGGCAGGTGGGGGGAGCAAGGCACATGGCGAGGCAGGTGGGGGGAGCAAGGCACACAGCGAGGCAGGTGGGGGGAGCAAGGCACACGGCGAGGCAGGTGGGGGGAGCAAGGCACACGGCGGCGCAGCCAGAGTGGCTGAGCGACGTCCACAGCCGAACAGGAGGGCCGAGCGACGTCCACAGCCGAACAGGAGGGCCGAGCGACGTCCACAGCCGAACAGGAGGGCCGAGCGACGTCCACAGCCGAACAGGAGGGCCGAGCGACGTCCACAGCCGAACAGGAGGGCCGAGCGACGTCCACAGCCGAACAGGAGGGCCGAGCGACGTCCACAGCCGAACAGGAGGGCCGAGCACAACCCCCGACCCACCACGGCCAGACCCACCTCTCAGAACCAGGAAAAGGGGAGGGAGGGCAGGGAAAAAACAAAACCTCCACAGAACAGAAAAAAACTCCAGTGGACAAAACACGGGCCTGCAACACCCCCGCGGACAAGAAGTGGGGCGGCGTCCTCCACGGAAACCGGATGTGAAGCGACGCCCCCCACCGGACAGATGCGGGGCGATGTCACAGGACACCGAAAAAACAAAACAAAACTCGGGCTGGTGACACGGCCCGCAACCAGGAAGTGGAGCGGCGCCCCCCGCGGAAAAGCCGGAAGCGGAGCGGCGTCCCCTACCGAAAAAATGCGGACCGATGTCACCAAAACCCGCAAAGTCCAGGGAAAAAAAAATCCAATAAAAAAAAAAAAATGCTCCCAAGCGGCCAGTCCAGGCTGAAGCTGTCCTGTTGGGTCCTGGTCTGGCGGAATCCTTCTGTCAATGAATGCGGGATAAAAACGGACCCAAACGCAGGACAGATTAACAAAAACAGGGATTTAATAACTAAAAGACACAAAACAGGACACAGACAAAACCAGACATGAAGACAATAGGATTCCGCGCTGCACGAAGCAACGCGGCTCAATTAAATAATACAAATAATCATTATACACAAGGGACAGGTGTGCAGAGGCGGGGCAGAAAAGACAAGGGCGGGGCAGACACGTGAACATGAAACAAACAAAAAGGCACATGGCCAAAGTCCAGGCAGAGTCCTGACACCCACAAAACAATTTCCTGTTTCTGGATACAGTCGTTCTTCACTGGTTTATTACATCGTGTTACAAAAGTCATGTAAACTTCTCTGTCCTGAAGCTGTCAGAAAATTGACCTAAAAAGTTACCACTTTATCTCTAACACTGGAGACTCCTTCCAAAAATAAACATTTCCTCAAAGAAAGCTTCCTCTCGCCAAAGAACACACACATTATTAATCAGTTTATTATCAGGGAAGCATCCACATGTCCCTGTACTAACTCTTCTCCTTTATTCTCTTGTCTTCTTTCTTCATATCACATTAATGAATATGTATATTAGACATATTAGACTGACTATGACATCATCTGCAGACACCTGGTGAGTTTTGACCCCTCATTAGTTTTAGCATTAGCAGAACTTTCCCCCCTCCTGAAGATGAAGGCCTAGACGTCTAGACCTTCAACTTCACTATACGTCACCTTTAACTACACTTAATTTGTAAATATTAAACACAATAACACAAATGTCATGATATAAAGATTCAGCACTGAGCTTTCACAATGTTACACTGGAGGTTTATTCTAGCTCTGTTAGCCTCGCAGCTCCAGGACACAACTTTAAATACCAAACGTGTTTCATCTGATCGACTAATGAAAGGATTTGAGGATTAATTGTTTTTATTTCTCATTAATCCAGTTTCTCGTTTGTGAAGTTTTTTGTAAGTACCGCAGTTTGACCTCCAGATGACGCTGTTTTTCACAATTACCACCACCACAGTTACCTCCACCGTGTCTTTATCTATCTATCTATCTATCTATCTATCTATCTATCTATCTATCTATCTATCTATCTATCTATCTATCTAGCTATCTACTGTCTATCTATCTATCTTTCTGTCTGTCTCTCTGTGCCTCTATCTACAGTATCTGTCTGTCTGTCTGTCTGTCTGTCTGTCTATCTATCTATCTATCTATCTCTCTGTCTGTCTGTCTATCTATCACAGAGAGATTATTATTATTATGATTATTATTATTATTAATAATATTATTATCATCATCATCATCATCATCATCATCATCATCATCATCATTATTATTATTATTATTATTATTATTATTATAAACTCAATTAAAAAATAATATATTTTATGCCACTGAATTAAATTTGATTGCTATGAGTTTTTTTATGATAAATTTGTAAATATTTCTATTCATATCATATAAAATCCTTTAAGTAAAACCCCTCAGATAAATTTACTTCCTTCATGAATTTCTTTTTCTAAAAACAGTGAATAATCTCTCAGAATCTCAGCTGTGATCCTTCTGCTAGCTCATGAGGAGATGGAGGAGATGTTAAGGTGAGATGTTAAGGTGAGATGTTAAGATGAGATGTTCAGGTGATTGTGATCAGGCTCTGAATAACAATCCGTGTCGCTGCTTCTGCTGCACAGCTGGAGGTGGCGGCTTTCTTACAAAGGCTGTATTGAGAAGAGGACGTGCAGTGCATGCTGGGATATCAGGCTGTACCTCACACACACACACACACACACACACACACACACACACACACACACACACACAGCTAATGCAGGCCAAGCTGTGAAATTGCAGCTGATTTCACCATCACCATACTTCCTTTCTCCATGCAAGCTCACACACGCTGATGATGTCATCACTGCATCCTCAGCATCCTCAGCTCCATCATCACAGCCATTTTGTGCTTCTGCTCTCTCCACCCTCTCCTCCCTCCTCCCTCCCTTCTTCTTCCTGAGCCCACCCCGTTTCCTAACGCACCACCGAGTACCAGGACCCTGCAGACACACACACACACACAGTGACGCTGTGGCTGGAGGCTGATGTGCTGATCCAGGGAGAGGCTGAGACCCTGCACACACACACACACGCACACACAGAGTGAGAAAAACAAGGCAGACGAGGACGACAGGCTCAATGGAATAACATCCAAGGCCAGAAGGCTCCCCGGGACTTTCACCATTACGGAGATTGGGTAATGTGAGCAGCTTTGTGTGGAACATTGACAGATTTGTTGGTGGTTATTTTTGGTACGTCAGTCTCCGAAGCTGTACAGGGTGTTGTTCTGCTTCGTTCTGCCTTCTGTTAGGCCTCGAATGTCTGAAAAAAGGAACAACAATTTTTGATTATATATATATTTAAAAAATAATATACGCTGCTGTAAAAACCTGAGCCTTGTGAGAAATGACAATAAATAAATAAAAAACAAATAAATATTATTCTGATACAGTGTACAGAAACATCCAGGGTTCTTCATCCTGAGATGATTCCTGGATATTTAATTGAATTTATTTGGATGAATCAGTATTAACTGATCTGATGATAATGTAAGACTTTTCGTTCCTTCGGGACACTGATGATTATTTATTAAATGCCTCAGAACCTTAGTAAGATTTCTTGCGTTCTGTAATTCTGTGCAGATACAGGCTTCGTAACCTGAGTGGAGAGAAATGTCCCATCTGTTAGATGTCGTATAGAGTCGAAGACACAGACGTGAGAGAGTAAAGACACGTCTCCGAATCTGATTTTAACACTCGTTTAACATGAAGAATGATGTTAATGTTTTTTCAGTCCTGTGTTGTGTGTGTGTGTGTGTGTGTGTGTGTGTGTGTGTGCGTTTGTGCGTTTGTGCGTGTGCTGGGGTGAGGCCAGCGCCATTCATTCACTGTCCAAAATGGCCGATGCTCTGTTTACATTCTTGGATGGTTTTGATACAAAAATAAAGGCTTGGATTGTGGATTTCTACACACACACACACACACACACACACACACACACACACACACACACCATTATCATCATCTCTGCACTAGATGATGGATTTATTCTGGTTGTAACGTCAGTACTGCATTACATCACATCTGCTTCTTAAACATTATTCTGTGTTCAAATTAAAACACTTGTTAATTATTCACTTGAGCTGGTCCAGTAGCCCCGCCCACCCTGAATCTGCTCTCCTCTGATTGGTCCGTGTCTCACAGGTATGTCTGTGAGCGATCAAATAATCTGCGGAGATGTTCAAGAATTTATTCAGCAGAAAATGCTGTGTTTATTACAGTTATTTACATTTCCAATTATGTTTTTCTTTTCAAACAAACAAACAAAACAAAGAAATTTTAGTTAAACAAAAATATTAATGAGTACATACAAATAAACAAATAGTTAAGCAAACACAAATAAATAAATATGCAAAGGGAACAAAAACACACAATCCAATCAACTAACGAACTAATATTAAATATAAAATATAAAATATAAATATAAATAAATAAATAAATATATCTGTCAAGGAAATGTATTACAAAAAGGGAATAAACAAACATGTAAGGTAGTAAATAAATAGGCAAAGAAGTAAACAAACAAATGCATAAATATGTATATAAACAAGTAGATAAATAAGTACAACAAATAAGCTCATACAAAAATAGCAGATGAATAAATAAATAAATAAATAAACAAACAAATAAACAAACAAACAAGTCAGTAAATAAAGATCTAATGTATTTAAGAAACTCTCATATTCTTTATTTAACAATTTAAACATTTCTCAGTAAACACAAAGCAGAATCTATACAGAAAGTCACATAAAAGAATTATTTATGCACATAGACAAGTGTACATGAAAATAATAATAATAATAATAATAATGTATTTCATTATTAAATGAATATGTTCATATCTTCCTCATGTTCAGACACTTCATTCATTCCAAACCAAAAAATATGGGATAGAAAATACTGACTGAAGAAGAAAACAGCAGGAAACAGTAAAAATGAAAAGATGAGTACGATAGTGAGTGAAGCGATAATGTAAATCTGAAGAAAATTAAAAAATCTCTCACACTCCTAACGTCCACACTCCTATCATCACTACGCTGAATATAAAAATCTACACTGTTAGTAAATCACTGTGTTTGTCAGACGGACTGAAGATTAAATTCCATTCAGGACGAGGCTCGTGTGATAGTTATGACAGTCTAATGTCTTCACTGGAGACACTGAATGACGGCTGTGCGAGAATTTGCTGAATCAGCTGCTTTGAGACTTTGATGAGATTTTGGGACTGTACTGGGTACAAAAAAATGTAACATCAGCACACAGCAATATTCTGATAAAGAAACAGAGCGTTTACTCACTTAGTTGCAGCTTAGATATAAGAAAGGTAAAAGAAATACACGTGAAAGAAATGTGTGTGTGTATATGTATGTGTGTGAGTGTGTGTGTGTGAGATTGTGTATGTACGTGTGTGTGTGTACGTTTGTGTGTGTATGTGTGTGAGTGTGTGTGTGTGAGTTTGTGTATGTACGTGTGTGTGTGTGTGTGTCTACGTGTGTGTGTATATATGTGTGTGTACGCTTGTGTGAGTGTGTGTATGTGTGTGTATGTGTGTGATTATGTATGTGTGAGTGTGTGTATGCGTGTGTACGTGTGTGTGTGTGTATATATGTTTGTGTCTACATGTGTGTGTGAGTGTGTGTATGTGTGTATGTACGTGTGTGTGTGTATGTTTGTGTCTACATGTGTGTGCGTGTGTGTGTGAGTGTGTATGTGTGAGTGTGTGTATGTGTATGTCTGTATGTGTGTGAGTGTGTGTATGTGTGTATGTACGTGTGTTTGTGTGTGTATTTGTGTGAGTGTGTATGTGTGTATGTGTGCATGTATGTGTGTGTGTGCGTGCGTGGGTGTGTGTATATGTGTGTGTGTACATGTGTGTGTGTATATATGTGTGTGTACGTTTGTGTAAGTGTGTGTATGTGTGTGTATGTGTGCATGTACGTGTGTGTGTGTGTGTGTGTGTGTGTGTGTGTGCGTGCGTTGGTGTGTGTATATGTGTGTGTGTACATGTGTGTGTATATATGTGTGTGTACGTTTGTGTAAGTGTGTGTATGTGTGTGTATGTGTGTGTGTGTGTGTGCGTGCGTGCGTTGGTGTGTGTATATGTGTGTGTGTACATGTGTGTGTGAGTGTGTGTGTGTGTATGTGTGTGTGTGTATACGTGTGTGTGTACAGCAAGGCAGTGATAATGCTGAGTCATGGTCAGAATCTCTACAACTCTCATTACCTAAATTAAATGTCAGTCATTTGACTCAGAGCAGATGAAGAGAAAACCTTTATACTTTATGTTCACTATAACAGCGTCTTCTCTTCCTCTGACTAAACGATTAGTGAAAACAATATGGATGGAAATGAAACCTGAGGATTCTAGAAAAATGTTGAACGCACTACTGAGTTCTGGACTGTGATTGGTGTTCAGGTGTCGACGAATCCTCTCTATCAGCAGCTTTAAAAGTAGCGCAAAGATTATATTAATGTGCAATGAAACGTTATGGTTTCTATAGCAACCGCTCCTTCACGGAGATGTAAACGCTAAAGAAATAAGTCTTTGAATTGATGAAGTAAGGAGATGTTTGCTACTGTAACATGTGGAAGGAGTTTACACACGTTAGTGTTTTCTCAGTAAGAAGACAGGAACCCATTCGTTCAGCAGACGACTGTAAACGAACTTTACTTTACTAAAGACATTTCACAGTGTTTAGAGATTTCTTTTTGTTTTCTTATCTGTGTACTTATCCCTCTGTCCTGCTCTGTACAGGTGAATCTCGGCCTGTGTTTCTCCTCCAGCTGTAGCTCTTCTCATCTCTCATCATGGCCGGAGCCTCGGTGAAAGTGGCCGTCAGGGTTCGACCCTTCAACTCCAGAGAGATCAACAAAGAGAGCAAGTGTATTATTCAGATGTCGGGGAACACCACCAGTGAGTCTCAGCACTGTTACACTTCCACTTTCACACACCACTTGACACACTGCCTCTAAATCAAGGTTCTGTAAACACAGCAAGAAGTTTCCACACTCACTAAACGGAAACATTACATCACTGTCAGGTCCTAAAAGGTCTCCCTTCCACAAGTTCTAATAATTCATTCATTCATCTTCTGGCTTAGTGGTTAGCACGTTCGCCTCACACCTCCAGGGTCGGGTTCGATTTCCGCCTCCACCTTGTGTGTGTGGAGTTTGCATGTTCTCCCCGTGCCTCGGGGGTTTCCTCCGGGTACTCCGGGTTTCCTCCCCCGGTCCAAAGACATGCATGGTAGGTTGATTGGCATCTCTGGAAAATTGTCCGTAGTGTGTGATAATTCTACCAATTTCTAGTTCTACGAGCTCACGTAACTGCTATTTCCTGGTTTGATTAGTTCTCTTTTTCCCTAATTCCACAAGTTTGCTTAGCCGTTACTTCCTAGTTCCACTAATTCTACGCCTCTCCTATTCGCTTCGTCCGTGTTCCACTACGTTGTCCTCAATTATTTACTTAGGTACTAAAAGTTCTAAAAGCTCCTTGGGCCAATAAATTCTTCATGCAGTTCTGTGAGTTCTTCTACTTCCTTGTTCTAAAAGCTCTCATAGCTGCTACTTCACTGTTCCACATGTTCACATGTTATCCTACTTCCTAAGTTCTCACATTTCTAGTACTTTAATTGTACATATAGCTTTGCTAGAACCAGTTCCTGGTTCTTCCATTTCCTGGTATTAAGTATAATTGTCTGACACTATTGGAGAACCCTTAAGGCTTTACCAGATTGTCTCATTGCATGAAAATAAACGTGCCATGAAGAACCATACACGTATTTCCCTTTCACTAAGTGTCCCATACACACAGTGATGGAAAAAAAGAGTTCCTAAAAGGATCTGAAGGCGTAGAAGAACTCTAGGTAATACAAGGATTAGAAGATGTAATAGAAACAACAACATGAAATTAAAATTAAGTAAGAGGAACTATAAATTAGAGAACTGAGAAACTAATTGAACTAAAATCTGTTGATACCAGAAACTAATAGAAGTAACAAAAATAGAGGCCAGAACATATGAGAACTTGAGATTTTAAGAACAAGAGAGAGGAACTAGTAATCAGTGGAACCAGGAACTAGGAACCTCCTCCTGCCTTCATAGGTAGGGGTGTGTGATGGGAAGCAGCACACATCTGGTCAGGATACAGATACAGAGTCCTGGATCCAGATGTTCACTGATTCAATGAATTCATTGTTTTGATTTCAGAACCTCATCAAAAGATAAGTTCAGTAAAATGTTCGGATTAATAGAGGATTCCGATCTATTTGCAGTGATGAGCAATTGTGTGTTTGTGTGTGTGTGTTTGTATGTGTGTGTGTGTGTGTGTGGTGAGGTCGGGTGGGGTGGGCTGGTGGTGATGGTTGAACAATCAGACAGTGCATTATGTGCTGTGATATTTTCCACACTGGAGAGCTTTGTGTGTCTTTGTGTGGGTTAATGATCTCATACTAGCAATCTGAAGAATGCACAATACACACACACACACAAACACACAAGCACATACACAAACACACACACACACAAACGCACATACACAAACACACACACACAAACACACACACACACACAAACACACAAGCACATACACAAACACACACACACACAAACTCACATACACAAACACACACACACAAACACACACACACACACAAACACACAAGCACATACACAAACACACACACACACAAACACACACACACACAAACACACACAAACACACAAGCACATACACAAACACACACACACACAAACGCACATACACAAACACACACACACACACAAACACACAAGCACACACAAACACAAACACATACTGTACACAAACACACACACACACAAACAGACAAGCACACACAAACACATGCACGTTCACACACACACACACACACACACACACACACACACACACACACACACACACAAACACACACAACCAGTGATATTTCTGTACAGTAAAACTGATAATGTTACATGTTTAGGAACTATGGAGTAGATTCTAAGAGAACTAGAGGAACTCAAATAGCACATTGAGCTATAGAGCAGGAACAAGGACAAACCAGAAGAACTGAGAGAACTATATAAGTATGGAGGATGTAAGGGACTAGGAGAACAAGCAGAAAGGAACTAGGAGATCTGGAGGAATTAAGCGATTAAGAGAAATGATGAACACAGGAGGAACCATGTAGACCTGGGAGAAGCTCTGGAGTAGGTGCTAAGGGAACTAAAAGAAACATGAACGAGGAAGTAGGAGCTAGAAGATATGATCTTGTTAAACTAGGAAAGTTAAAACAACTTTGACAACCAGGAGTAGCAGAGGAACTAGTAGCGCGAAAGGTGAATGTAGAATGTAGAAGGAACTGTAGGAGCTAGAAGATTATAGAAACTCACAGAACTAGAGGAACATAACAAACTCTTATAAGTATGAGAACAACACGTTAGAGGGAAGCTAGAGGCACTTGGGAGAAGAACCAAGAGAACTAGGATCACTAAAGAAATGGACCTTAACATCTAGAAGAACTGGAGGTGATTGAATGGATCTAGAAATCACTACAGGAAGAAGTCAAAGTGTTTCCTAGAATAGGAAAGAGAACAAAGCAGAACTAGCTTTAGCATTTGCTGATGTCACATTTGCATCTTAAGTATATTTATTTTTTTCTTTCTCTGACTGAGTTTTTTCTTTGTTTTATTTTCAGCGATCATCAACCCTAAACAGCCGAAGGAGAACAAGAGCTTCAATTTTGACTATTCTTACTGGTCTCACACATCGGTGAGTCCGATCTAAACATCAGATCAGATTGATTAACCCACAACTGTCATTGTGACATAAACTTCCTGGTTCCAGTTAATTTTCATCTTACAAATAAAATATTGTCCCTCTGAGGGTCGGGGACAAGTGGGTGGTGCCAGTGTGTAGAGGGGGAGGGGCTTAACTATAAAGTCTGATTATAGCATTAAATTATATTAAAAGTTACACATAAAACTGTTTTTTTTCTTTGCTTCAGCCCGAGGATGTGAACTATGCCTGCCAGAAACAAGTCTACATGGACATTGGAGAGGAAATGCTGCTTCACGCATTCGAAGGCTACAACGTCTGCATCTTCGCATATGGCCAAACCGGTGCGGGGAAATCCTACACCATGATGGGCAAACAGGAGAAAGACCAACAGGGCATAATACCTCTGGTACATTTCTACTGTTGTTATTATAGTGTAACAGACTCAGAAGGACAGAGATGTGAAACAGCAGCAGAACCTGGGGATCAGTTTAATGATTTCTGTGTGATTCTGTTCTCGTGAGGAAGAATACGAGTTACTGTTTCCACAATGAAGTTGATCGTTATAATGGCATGTCACCAAGTGCGTTATTACTCATATCCGTCATCCTGTCACTGCCGCTCTTTCTTCTCTCTCTTGAAATTCATGAGACTAAAACTAGAGCAACTACAGAACATTTACATTTTCAGCATTTGGCAGACTCTCTTATTCAGAGCGACATACAAAGTGCTTAAGTCTCTATCATTGAATGCATGAACTCTGGTTCACTAGGCTACAGACTTAAGATACCATGAGTCTAAATCACTGTTCAAAGTTTTTCATTTATTCACTCATTTTCTACCGCTTATCCGAACTACCTCGGGTCCCGGGGAGCCTGTGCCTATCTCAGGCGTCATCGGGCATCAAGGCAGGATACACCCTGGACGGAGTGCCAACCCATCGCAGGGCACACACACACACACACACTCATTCACTCACGCAATCACACACTACGGACAATTTTCCAGAGATGCCAATCAACCTACCATGCATGTCTTTGGACCGGGGGAGGAAACCGGAGTACCCGGAGGAAACCCCCGAGGCACGGGGAGAACATGCAAACTCCACACACACAAGGTGGAGGCGGGAATCGAACCCCCAACCCTGGAGATGTGAGGCGAACGTGCTAACCACTAAGCCACCGTGCCCCCTTCGAAGTTTTTTTAAATTTTATTCATGAATTTATTTTTTAATACACACATACGACGAACAGGGAAGAAAGTACTAGTTGAAATGTTTCATGAAGATGTAAGTTCCAACCAGCGTTTGAAAATAGCCAGTAAGAGGGATCTGGTCCATTTTTGGCTTTGTAGGCAAGCATCAGTGTTTTGAATCCAGTGAGCCAGTGGAGGAGTGCACCAGTGGGGTGGTGTGGAGAACTTTGGCAGGTTGAAAACAAGTTGTGCAGCTGAAATGCAAGTTGTGCATTTCTCTACAGTAAAATGAATAATGTTATAGTTGTAACACTGACTTATTAGAGCTATAATTCTTGGGGTATAAGGTGAATGCCACCAGTTAATAAGCATGGTGTAGTTACTATGGGAACTAGAGGAACTGAGAGACTGAGCGGAAAGTAAGAAGTAGGAACTTGGTCAAACTAGAAGAAATACGAGAACTCTAATATATGGAGAAGAAGAACCAGGAGAACTATAAATAAGAAACTATGAAAATAGGAGGAAGTATGCTTTGGTAACTAGGTCATCTAGAGAGAAATATCAAACGGAATCTAAAGGTTATGGGTGACCAGAATTATTTATTTGAACTAGGACAATTAAAGGAACTAAGACAACTATAAAATTAGGCAGCAGTACTGTAGTAATGAAAACTACAGTATATAGCAAGACCTGTTGAAATAAAGTTGGGGAAGAATATGAGTTAAGTAAGGTGTGGGATACAAACTATGAGAGCTATAGGAACTATAGAGTAGCAACTAGCAGAACTAGAGGAACTACTGTATAGAGTAGCAACTAGCAGAACTAGAGGAACTATGGAGTAGCAACTAGCAGAACTAGAGGAACTATGTAGTAGCAACTAGCAGAACTAGAGGAACTATGTATGAGCAACTAGCAGAACTAGAGGAACTATGGAGTAGCAACTAGCAGAACTAGAGGAACTATTTGAGTAGCAACTAGCAGAACTAGAGGAACTATGTAGTAGCAACTAGCAGAACTAGAGGAACTATGTAGTAGCAACTAGCAGAACTAGAGGAACTATTGAGTAGCAACTAGCAGAACTAGAGGAACTATTGAGTAGCAACTAGCAGAACTAGAGGAACTATGGAGTAGCAAATAGCAGAACTAGACGAATTATGGAGTAGAAATTATGAGAACTAGAGGAACTATGGAGTAGAAATTATGAGAACTAGATGATCTATGGAGTAGTAAGAAGGAAATAGGAACTAGGAGTTCTGGAGTAGTAATGTGATGAAGAGAAGTTAGGAACGTTAAAGCAATTATGAACACAGATGGAAGCGAGGAGACCTGTGGAACAGAAGGAACTTGGGAATAAGAACTGGAAGAAAGAGAGGAACTGTGGATTATTTGCTAAGAGAACTAGAACTATAAGTAGAAACTAGAAGACATCCCTCAGCAAATTTATGTCGTTCCCTTACAAGCTGCTTGATCTTCTCTGTCATGAAGCTGATAAAATGATATTATTGGATATTATTATTACCATTACAATACCATGGTCAGATAAATCCACACAATATCCCCACACTAAGCTATTCATGTGTTTTTGTGGCAGCTGTGTGAAGACCTGTTCACCAAGATCAACGACAACGGAGACAACAACATGTCCTACTCTGTGGAGGTGAGAACTACAGCACAGTTTCTACTCACACGTACCCCCCCCCCCCCAACACACACACACTCACCCACACTCACCCACACACACACCCATTCACCCACAAACACATACCCATACACACGTACCCATCCACACGTACCCCCCTCACACACACACTCACCCATACACACATACCCACACACACACTCCCCCCACACACTCAAGCACCCATCCACCAACCCACCCACACACACACACACACACACACACGTACCCATGCACACGTACCCCCCTCACACACACACTCACCCACACACACACGTACCCACACACACACACACACTCACCCACACTCACCCACACACACACACCCATTCACTCACAAACACATACCCATACACACGTACCCATGCACACGTACCCCCCCTCACACACACACTCCCCCACAAACACGTACCCACACACACACACTCCCCCACACACTCAAGCACCCATCCACCAACCCACCCACACACACACACGTACCCCCCTCACACACACTCACCCACACACACACACACACACACACACACACACTCACCCACACTCACCCACACACACACCCATTTACCCACAAACACATACCCATACAAACGTACCCATGCACATGTACCCCCCTCACACACACACTCCCCCCACACACACACTCAAGCACCCATCCACCAACCCACCCACACACACTCACATACCCATGCACACGTACCCCCCCCATCACACACACACACACACACACACACACACACACACACACACGCAAACACACACACACATACTGATATAGACGTTTCTTTGTGTACGTTCAGGTCAGTTATATGGAGATCTACTGTGAGCGAGTGAGAGATCTGCTAAACCCCAAGAATAAAGGAAACCTACGTGTGAGAGAGCATCCACTCATGGGGCCGTATGTGGAAGATCTGTCCAAAATGGCCGTCACGTCCTACAATGACATCCAGGACCTGATGGACTCGGGCAACAAAGCCAGGCAAGTGGAAGTGACAGAATATACTGTTGTGTGTGTATTGTGTCTAACAAAGGAGAAGCAGCAGGTCTGAAGGATTTTACTATTTTGTGATCACAGAAATAAGTGCAAACAAACTCCGTGTGATATTCCTTCAGAGCTTGACATCTTTCAAGATCCCCGCAGATTTTCTGCAGATTCGGGTCCAGACGTGTCATGTGATGTCACAACACGTGTTAGACCAAATCACTCTTCTACTCCCTCGTGTGAACACGAGTACGGCTCACAGACGTTACACACGTGTATCACTGGGAGTTTAAAAGAGGAAACCTGTGATTGTGGTTTCACCAACTGGCTGCAATAATGACTGCAAAATCCTGAAGGAACTGATCATATGATTGATTATTTAATTTGATGGTGTAATTAGATACCTTAAAGAAAGAAACACTTGTCTCTGGATAAACAAGGGGCAGAGCTTAAGTTTCCAAGCACAAACTTGATCATGTGACTTCACCATAGCAGGAGTCGAACACAGCTCAGTAGTCAGGACAGCTAATATTATTAATTAGATTGAGTTTGTGAAGAAATGAAATGAAATTTAATATAATCCCTGTCGCTTGCTGACCCAAAAATGTGTTTTTTTCACCAAATCACTAGAGTTTGTAAAGAAGCAATGTAAGTTCTGTTAATTTGTTTTTTTGGGTTTAGTTCATTAATTAAAGTGGGGGGGTCATGGTGGCTTAGTGGTTAGCACGTTCGCCTCACACCTCCAGGGTTGGGGGTTCGATTCCCGCCTCCGCCTTGTGTGTGTGGAGTTTGCATGTTCTCCCCGTGCCTCGGGGGTTTCCTCCGGGTACTCCGGTTTCCTCCCCTGGTCCAAAGACATGCATGGTAGGTTGATTGGCATCTCTGGAAAATTGTCCGTAGTGTGTGAGTGAATGAGTGTGTGTGTGCCCTGCGATGGGTTGGCACTCCGTGCAGGGTGTATCCTGTCTTGATGCCCAATGATGCCTGAGATAGGCACAGGCTCCCCGTGACCCGAGGTAGTTCGGATAAGCGGTAGTGAGTGAGTGAGTGAGTGAGTGAATGAGTGATTAATTAAATTGGATGTATAATAGAATCAGAATAAATTGCGGTGTTTATGTTATACATCCTATCTCTCTCTCTCTCTCTCTCTCCCGTCACAGAACTGTAGCAGCTACCAACATGAACGAGACGAGCAGTCGCTCTCATGCCGTCTTTAACATCATCTTCACACAGAAGCGCCACGACAGTGACACGGACAACACCTCCGAAAAGGTGCCACGTTCACGTTACCTCCATGAAACCATATGTGTGGTTCAGTTTCTCTAATAAACACAGATAATCATTCCTCAGAACATGTTTAGCTCCACGGTCACATGCAGAGAAATAAAAATGGCATATTATTTTCAACAAAAAATGTAAACTTTCTATTGTGTTTTTTGTCTTTAAAAAACTTCATACGTTTTCATGAAATGTTATTTTCAAAACTTCATTATAGTTTTGCTAATAATTTATTGTAACCTGTTTAAATATGTGAACCAATGGAAAAAGAGAGGAGGTGGGGATTAACGTAGCTTTAGCCAAATATATGGCTCTTGTCTAGACTAGCATTTTTATAAATAAAAAGATTACCTCGATGCTCACTTTTTTGGGGATATGGTAGATGGAACTAATTGCTTTCAATAAGAATTTATTTATTTGCTTGTTTGTTTGTTTACACCCAGTTAACTCCCATGTGTCCTGTGCGTCATAGTCCAGTATTATATAGTATACATAGTTCTAATAATGTTCTATATAATAATTAAACAGTAATAAAATAATAAAGATGATAAAATTGCCTTCGCTTCTTCTCACTTCTGTGTCTCATCCCATGGATCCAATTCTACAGAATTCTGGCTTTAGTTGATGAAATGTTTGTAATTCTTGAGCATGATTGGCTGAAATGAGATTGCAGACTGTAACCAGCCCACAGACGCAGTGATCATTAGCTCCTCTCTACATTAGTGCTTTATTTAGCTGATGCAAGTATTTTCTCACCGGATGCAGGTCAGCAAAATCAGCCTGGTGGACTTGGCAGGCAGCGAGAGAGCCGACTCAACCGGAGCCAAAGGCACCAGACTGAAGGTGAGACTCTAGTCGTTCTGCAGTCTTAAGCGTCTCAGTGTGTTAGGCCGGACATTAATACGCTTTATTGTCCTAACGTTATCAGAGTTTATGATTTTTATTATCACATTGTGTTTTATATAGATTTATTCCATTACAGTTAAAGCATGGTCACAAAACCTTAGGCTCTCGCTACAGATACGTTATCAGTCATGAGAATACAAAATGTCTAAACAAACATTTATATTATTAAAAAAAAAAAAACGAATCATAAAACAGCAGCATTCTAATTAGTTAGAAGATCGTTACTTAAGGGCAGGATAAGGTGGTGCTTTGGCGAGATCTTTATTCTGATTGGTTTGGATCTGCATTACGATTGGTTACAGTGGTGTTCCAGTGGTGTTTTGGCTGGGATCTACATTCTGATTGGTTAAAGTTGTCCTTTGAATGGGATCTGCTTTCTGATTGGTTAAGGTGGTGTGGTATTGGGATTCGGGTTTGAATCCTGTGCTTATTTTGACAGTGGTCCCTGGGGCCAGGACCTGCAATCTAATTGATTGTATGCTCATTCTGAATGGTGACTGCACTCCTGCTATAGTGGCATTTGTTAGTTGTAGTAGTGGTGGTTGGGGGTGTTAGTGGTTCTTGATGCTGGCTTTGGTGCAGTTAGTTACAGTGGGATTAAAGATAAACCTTCTCTGTCATTGGTTGCAGTGGCACTGCAGCATGGTTTGTTATAGCGGAATGTTTGTGGTGGGGCTGTGGAGCAATTCATTGCATTTTAGTGGATATAATCCTGGTGGTTACCATGGTATTGGGGCAGAACTGTGGTCTGAATGGTTACAGTAATGATGGGAGCAGGCTGTGTTCTGACTGTGACACTAAAACTGTGGTCCTAGATAAGGTCACACTTCAAAGTACTCATTTATAGATGACCAAAATGCAGATATACAAGTTATTTTACTTTAGATGATGTTAAGCGTTTCATAATTATACAATTAAAAAACATGGGAAGTCGTGGCCTAATGGTTAGAGAGTTTGACTCCTAACCCTAAGGTTGTGGGTTCGAGTCTCGGGCCGGCAATACCACGACTGAGGCGCCCTTGAGCAAGGCACTGAACCCCCCCAACTGCTCCCTGGGCGCCGCAGCATAAATGGCTGCCCAATGCTCCGGGTGTGTGTTCACGGTGTGTGTGTGTGTTCACTGCTGTGTGTGTGTGTGTGCACTTTGGATGGGTTAAATGCAGAGAACGAATTCTGAGTACGGGTCACCGTACTTAGCCGTATGTCATGTCACGTCACGTCAGATTTTCACGTCAATAATAATAAAGTGTCTGTTAAATACTGCTGTGTGTTGTTTTTAGATAATCAGTTACAAACACTTTATAACAAGTAACAGGACTGGAATAGAATAATTTTTGTGCAATGTTATAACATATACAGTATATAATGTTATTAACCGAGTTTTTCTGTCTGTAGGAAGGAGCAAACATTAATAAATCCCTGACCACGCTTGGAAAAGTGATTTCTGCTTTAGCTGAAGTGGTGAGAAACCTGATTCCATATAACATTAAATCTGGAGCAGCTTGTACTGTACACACAGTATCACTAAGTAGAATTGATTCTAAAAAACAAAATCATTTGTTTTTCTTTGTATTCATCTGTAGGATTCGTTACCGAACAAGGTGAGATACTGCATTGGTTTATACTTTTCTTCTTACTTCCTGTGTTTACTGCTGGTCATATGATTTTGCTTAACCTATAAAAATGAAGCAGGTAAATTCACTGAGTCACTGAAATAGTAGATCTGCTGTAAAAGATTCATAGTTATTTGATTATTAAATACACGAGTGATTTAAACATTTATAAAGTTCTGATGCAGGCTTATACAGTAATCTGACCCCATGATTCTCTGTATGTAGAACAAGAAGAAGAAGAAGGTGGAAAGCTTTATCCCCTACAGAGACTCTGTACTCACCTGGCTGCTCAGGGAGAACCTTGGTACAAGGCATTATTATTGTGTTAAACATGTAGACGTTCAAATGATGTAGTTGTACTGATTATTTCCAGTGCAAATCACTTAATCCACTCAATATTTTGTAATCACATTAAATGACTTACAACTGTATAAGTCCCTGTTAATGAGCTGTTACTATAGAAACAATAGCCTATTAGCCTATAAATGCATATAGTATATAATAAAGACTAATTAAAAGCCAATATATGGCAGCACGGTGGCTTAGTGGTTAGCACATTCGCCTCACACCTCCAGGGTTGGGGGTTCGATTCCCGCCTCCGCCTTGTGTGTGTGGAGTTTGCATGTTCTCCCCGTGCATCGGGGGTTTCCTCCGGGTACTCCGGTTTCCTTCCCCAGTCCAAAGACATGCATGGTAGGTTGCTTGGCATCTCTGGAAAATTGTCCGTAGTGTGTGAGTGTGTGAGTGAATGAGAGTGTGTGTGTGTGTGCCCTGCGATGGGTTGGCACTCCGTCCAGGGTGTATCCTGCCTTGATGCCCGATGACGCCTGAGATAGGCACAGGCTCCCCGTGACCCGAGGTAGTTCGGATAAGCGGTAGAAAATGAATGAATGCTAGATCATCTCTCCATATGATTAGAATTATGTCTCAGTTACTATAAATCAACACTGTGTTAAAACTGAAAACTGACCTGCGCTGTTTGATCAGGGGGAAACTCACGGACTGCCATGGTAGCGGCTCTGAGTCCTGCAGATATTAACTATGACGAGACTCTCAGCACTCTCAGGTAAGTGTATAGTCAGTAATACACTAAAATCCAAGTATTCTACACTATATGGTCAAATGTTTGTGGTGCCCTGAACATCACACCGCAATCTGTCCTCAAGACAGATTCCATATTCCAAGACCATGAGCAGTAAGATGGACTTGCTGTTATAATCAGCTCCTCTCATCTCTTACAGTACCTTCTGGTGGGTTTCCCACTAGATGTTGGATTGTGTCTGTGTGGATTAGTGTTCATTCACTGAGAAGAACATTAGTGAGATCAGACTTTGATAACTCCAGTTCCAGTTCATCCCAAATGTGTTCAGTGGGGTTGAGTCAGAGTCAGGTCTCTGTATAGGACAATCTAGATCTTCACTCCAACCTTCACCTCCTAAACAATTGTGTGTTTCCAACTTTATAGTAACAGTTTGGAGAAGAATCGTACATGAGCGTGAGGTGTCCAGACTTCTGGTCATAGATTGTATCTCTTCTACAATCCTCCCATCACTCCATTTGATATTTTTTGCAGCACAGCAGAGACTCTACACTTTGTAATTTTTTACTGTCAGTAATTTTACACATATCAAGGTTATGTTCTGTTGTTCTGTACTCAGATATGCTGACCGTGCGAAACAGATCCGTTGTAATGCTGTCATTAACGAAGACCCCAACAACCGCTTGGTGCGTGAGCTGAAGGAAGAAGTGGCTCGTCTGAAGGACTTGCTGTACGCCCAAGGCCTAGGTGATATCATCGAGAGTGAGTCTCCATTATATAATATTATAAATAATGTTTTATTCATGCAGGGGAGTCTCATACATGAACACAAAGAACCCGGGGAATATAGATCTCTCAGATTAAATACTCTAGGTCAGGGGTCGGC
Source organism: Tachysurus vachellii (assembly GCF_030014155.1). Lineage (NCBI taxonomy): Eukaryota > Metazoa > Chordata > Actinopteri > Siluriformes > Bagridae > Tachysurus > Tachysurus vachellii. The sequence goes on from NC_083474.1 coordinate 21,106,176, forward strand.
GACCCGCGGCTCCGGAGCCGCAAGTGGTTCTTTCATCCCTCTGCTGCGGCTCCCTGTAGATTTGGAAAATAAATATTTAATTTAAATTTATTTTATTTTAGTTAGTTTTTAAAAAAAATGTAATTCTACATTCTAAGATTACGATGCTCTTGTAACGTTAAAATAAACTGTGTTTAATTTGTTTGTCGCTCAAAATACGCGTCATAACCGCCGACTTGCGAAATCCGACACAGAAGCAGACGCGTTTTTGGTTCGCTGCAGCCAGCAAGTTAAAATTTTGATGTCACGAATACGAAGAGGACTCGATTAGACATCAACCATTTTATTTGAAAGTAACCTTTAACCCAGCGTCTTTTTCGTTAAGGTTAGTTCAAACTGTTCAAAATATTTTTGTTTGCTTGCAGAAATAAAACTTTGTTTACTCGGTAGCAGTTCATTGATTTCATAAATGCAACACACTACAGTTTTTTCTACACTTTCCATAAAGGTAAAAAACGACATATGCAGTGTTCTCTTCATTTTAGATGTCAGATGGGTTTTGTGGCTCCCTGTGGTTTTTTCTGTGGGAAACGGGTCCAAATGGCTCTTTTGCCTCTTTTCCACCAAAAAGACCCGAGTGCTGGTTCAGAGCTAGCGCTGGTGCTGGTTCAAAGTTGGTTCCACTGGCGAACCTTCTATGAACCGGTTTACCTTTCCACCAGCTAGAGAGCATCACAGAGCCGAGTGTGACGTCACTTTATACGTGTCACATTACCCAGCTCAGCAACGTTAGCGCAGCAGCGGCAAACACAAACACATCAACAATGGCGGATGTTGCTTTACTGTTAATGCTCATGGCTTTGTGAACCTACATTAACACCCAAACGCGGCGAATCCAACGTGTACGTGCAGCTCCATGTAATCTGTATAAACGGAGGTTGTTATCGAGAAAGTACATAACGTTATTTTATCATTAACACAGAAAAAAATTTGCCTTAGCATGCAGCTACTTACTATCATGTGTGCTGATAATGTATCATATTGCGGTAAAGTAAAAGTGTATTAAACATTAGTATACTTAAGGTACATTATCAAAGGCGCTAACAGTAGCCCCGCCCACAGCCCCTCCCACAGCCCCTGACACAAGCGGTTCTTAAGTCTAGACCAGCAACGTGTTGGTGCTACTTAAGAACCACTTTTCCTGGTTCAGAGCCGGTGCTTTGGCTGTCGAAACAGAAAGAGCTGGTTCTACAGTAAATTAGGCTCCGAACCAGCACTCAAACTGCCTCAGTGGAAAAGGGGCATTTGAGTGTTTAAGGTTGCCGACCCCTGATTCTCAAAAATCTCAAAACATTGAATGATCAGTTACATGACTTTTGAAATCATGGGAATATAAACCTGGGTGTAAAGATGATGCAAAGATTCTGGGAAGAACCTAGGAATGTAGGACTCCAGGGATGTAGGGCTTTAGGAACATAGGCCTCTGGAAACATTTGATTATAGAAATATACAGAATAGCAATCCTAGGGAGCATACATTTTTGTGAACACTGTGCCCTGAGAGTGGAAATGTAGGAGCCTGAGAATGTAAAACTCCAGGACTATTAGATCCTGGGAACAGATGCCCCTGGAAATAAATGTAGGACTTTGGGAACATGTAGACCTTCATTTTACTTAGATAATCACTCTGAACAAGTCATATGTTGAACAAATGAAACTAGGACTAGAACAAGGAGCTCTAGCTGCAATTATTGTATAGTTTTTGTGGCTAAATTCGGGACTCTGTGTGGCAGGTGAATACATCAGAGGAATGCATCTCTCTTCCTCTCTTTCTTTTCCTCAGCCTATCGAGCTGCTACTCCTGGAATACCTGCTCTGAAATGTGTGTATTTCTGCACCTCAATGCCTTGCAGCTTAAAAAAGACCATAGCAGTGGCTCAGGACCACCACCACCATGGCTAAACTGTGGTGCTCCTGGGTCGTTCTGTTCACTTCTACATGCTTCAAGCTTTATTCATTAAGGCAAGGCTTGGTAGCAGCTGGCTGGAGCCTTCTCTCTCTCTCTCTCTCTCTCTCTCTCTCTCTCTCTCTGTCTGTCTCTGTCTCTCTCTCTCTCTGTCTGTCTCTGTCTCTCTCTCTCTCTCTCTCTCTCTCTCTCTCTCTCTCTCTCTCTCTCTCGCTCTCTCTCTCTGTCTGTCTGTCTCTCTCTCTCTCTCTCTCTCTCTCTCTCTCTCTCTCTCTCTGTCTGTCTCTGTCTCTGTCTCTCTCTCTCTCTCTGTCTCTCTCTGTCTCTGTCTCTCTCTCTCTCTCACTCTCTCTCTCTGTCTGTCTCTGTCTGTCTCTGTCTGTCTCTCTCTCTCTCTCTCTCTCTCTCTCTCTATCTCACTCTCTCTCTCTGTCTGTCTGTCTGTCTCTCTCTCACTCTCTCTCTGTCTGTCTCTCTCTCTCTCTCTCTCTCTCTCTCTCTCTCTCTCTCTCTGTCTGTCTCTGTCTGTCTCTCTCTCTCTCTTGCTCTCTCTCTCTCTCTCTCTCTCTCTCTCTCTCTCTCTCTCCCAGCCTACGTTCACATTAGAAGATGCGTCATTGATATCTTGCTCAGTTTTTATTGCATTAGTATTACACTTTTGTTTAGAATATTTTTAATGAGTATTTATTAGTGTTATAATGTAAATATAAAGGCCTCATGTGAAAGCTCTGGGCTTCTGGTGTTAGAACAGAGCAAGGAAGTGTTTATAACTGTTATAAATAGTATTAGTAATAGTATTTTTTCTTTGTTTGTTTAAAGCAAAGGTAGTCTCTCAGCCAAATATGTTTTTTTTAGTTTTGAGACTAAAATAATTTTTGCTAAGGAGTGATCTAAAAACCTGGGGGGCACGGTGGCTTAGTGTTTAGCACATTCGCCTCACACCTCCAGGGTTGGGGGTTCGATTCCCGCCTCCGCCTTGTGTGTGTGGAGTTTGCATGTTCTCCCCGTGCCTCGGGGGTTTCCTCCGGGTACTCCGGTTTCCTCCCCCGGTCCAAAGACATGCATGGTAGGTTGATTGGCATCTCTGGAAAATTGTGCGTAGTGTGTGTGTGTGTGTGTGTGTGTGAGTGAATGAGTGTGTGTGTGTGTGCCCTGTGATGGGTTGGCACTCCGTCCAGGGTGTATCCTGCCTTGATGCCCGATGACGCCTGAGATAGGCACAGGCTCCCCGTGACCCGAGGTAGTTCGGATAATCGGTAAAAAATGAATGAATGAATGAATGAATAATATAAAAACATCATCATTAAGAACCATAAGGTATTTCTTAATTTTAAAATACCAGGAACTGTCAAATTTACATATTTAAGCTTTCTTCTGTAGTTACACCATTAAAAATCACACGGTTGGGCCTAAGATTGCAGCAATACCAAATTGAGGGAAAAAAGTGATGATGGTTGTCCAGATGGCTTTTCTCATAATGTTCCAATGTTCAGTTACATGGTGAAGTTCAGCTCCTGGTGAATTGCACTGTGTCCTAAACCACATCACTGAAGAAGTGAATGTGACTGAAGATTTCAGTAGCCTTTTAGTGTGCAGACATCAAACGTGTTTTGGCTGATGGACTACAGTTTAAGGGAAGAGTAGGTTTGCTATTAGAACAATCACTAGAACGATCTTTTGCTTTTTCTTTTAACTAATATGCTCACAGAATTGCTGTTAATGTGAACGTAGGATCCCTAAAGCAGATCAGCTCCAGCTCTGGCCTCATGACCAGCACTTGTCATGGCTCAGGCATGGTTATAACCCTGAAATGAATTTGAGGCATAAAATTAATGTTTTTCACAGTAACACAGTTCTGAATGTCTGGACACTGTCATGGTCTCATTGCTCGTTGTTAATGTAGAGTCCTCAAATTTATGCTCATCGTTTGCTTCGTATTGGCTCTGTAATTAAATAGTGAAGCTTCATTTCTTTAATTTTGTACACTTCTTCCTCTCTCTTGTTCCCTGCGTCCATATAATTATCCGTTTTTTTTGACCTCCACATTTTCCTGTATCTCTCCTTCCACATTCTCCTGTTCTCTTTTCCAAAACATTTCTGGACAGACTTGTCCAACTACAACGCTAACACGAATAGTGTCTGGACTGTCAATCAAAGCCGTGATCTCTTCACAGTGACCAATGCGATGACAGGGATGAGTCCTTCTCCCTCTCTTTCGGCTCTCTCCAGCCGAGCCGGATCCATCAGCAACTTACACGACCGGATCATTTTCACCCCCGGCAGTGAGGAAGCCATTGAGAGGCTCAAGGTAAAGGAGGGGTTGTGGATGATGGGATGAAGAAATATACATAGTTTGATACATTTCTTGATCTGTTGATCGCTAAACTAAAAGGTGTTCAGTTGTTGATGGCATACATCATTCAATATGATGGATGAAAGGGTCAGTGGATGAATGGATATGTAAAGAATGGATAGACTGCACAAGGGATGTATGGGTGTATGAATAAATGCATGGTTTGATTGATGGATAGAAGGGTGGATGGGGTGGCTGATGAATAGATTGTTTTATGGATGGATGGTTGGATTTTTCAATGGATGGATGGACTGTTAGATAGGTGGGTGGGTGGAAGGATGGATGAGTAAATTTTCCATCTCTCTAGATGGATGGATAGTTGCATAAATGGATGTATGACAAAACTGATGGATTTGTGAACAGGTAGATGGATGGTTAGGTAGTTAAACAAATGAATGGATGGATGGATGGATGGATGGATGGATGGATGGAAGAATAGATGGATGGATGCTTACAACCAAAGCAGATATTGGTGCTATGCTTTAAGACAATTTCCTGAATTGTTGTACTGCCTTTAGGAAACAGAGAAGATCATTGCAGAGCTCAATGAGACATGGGAGGAGAAACTAAGGCGCACCGAGGCCATCAGGATGGAGAGGTCAGACTCACCCGAGTGTCTCAGTCCAAATAATTTATAGTCAATAATTAATAGTTTAGCAAACCAAAAAAAGTTTTATATGTTGATGTGTGATAAATAATTCAGTTTCAAACGAACAGTGAAGAAGAGAAGGCATCTTCCAATTCTTATATTCAAATATTCCATGCTAGTATTTCATCACAGATGCACTGGAAATGGCCTAACGGTCTCCATGAAACATTTCAACACAGAATTATAATAGTTTTAATTGTCTATAAGACTCCAATTATAGATTCAGTTATATATCCAGATTATATCTAAATTCTCATCATTTGAATTACAAAGAATTTCAAAGTGTTGATTACAAAGAAGTCCATCAGACTACCAATCACCACTGAACCCCGATGTCACCAACAGAGACCATCAAAGTCCCATAAAACACCTTAAAATCCCATTAGAAATCCAACAAACAGCTGTAGGATCAGTCCCATGTCATCGGTCAACCATTACATTGGGGTATCAATCCATATGGAAATGGTTGCATTATTTTCTATACCTGTGCCCTCCATATATATATCGTCTCTGTCGGGCGGAATCCTCGTATCTCCAAAACCGTTATTTTTCAGGAAATTAAAAAAACGGCGTACCTTATCTGCAGTGCACAGGGTTTAGTCCACGTTGTAGTGGATTGTCTTGCGCTAAATTCCTGTCCTCAGACGAGCACCAGAACTAGCGGGGGTCAAGATTTTTTTTTCTTTGAGCCCAGTGTTTTGAAGACATTTACCTCAGAAGACGTGTTGATTCGTTGCGACTCTTCTTGAGGAGAAATATGCTGCGAAGCTCTCCCGCGGAGTGAGGAAGAGGTGGACAGTTGAAGTGTCCAATGGAGTTATGAGATTTGTGCTCAAGCTATTTTCAAGACTTTAGATTGGTTAATAACTTGTAAAAATAACAGACCCACGTGGGGACTGACCAATAGCATCGATATGTGAAAAAATATGAAACTGACCAAATTTGGACTTACGAGGTTTCCGCCCGACAGCGACGATATACATGCTGTCTACTTAGCTAAGCATTTAGTGTGGTTACCATGACAACAGTCATAACAAGTAATTCCATAGTATAAAATAATAAGTTTTCTATTAAAACTACACACGTTTTGCTATTACCTGTGTAAAGTTCATAACTTTTCTCCATAGGGAGGCTCTTCTGGCTGAAATGGGCGTGGCCATGAGGGAAGATGGAGGCACCGTCGGAGTGTTTTCACCAAAAAAGGTCAGAGGAAACTCTAGATGCTGAGATCTCAGAATTCCTGTTAGTTATAACTGAAGGATAATTGAGAATTTGCGTCGATATGAAATTTCAGACACCTCATCTGGTCAATCTGAACGAAGACCCACTGATGTCTGAGTGTTTACTGTACTACATCAAAGACGGGATCACCAAGTAAGAGTTTTGTTTTCGTATGTGCAGTAAAATGATTAAATTTACCTCTCTTACCCGCTAACTCGTTTTTTCAAGGGTGGGCCGTGAGGATGCTAGCTGTAGGCAAGACATTGTCCTGAGTGGACACTTTATTAAAGAAGAGCACTGCAGCTTTACAAGCAGCACTGGACCTTCAGGAGAGGGAGTGGTGGTACTGGAGCCATGTGAGGACGCAGAGATATATGTCAATGGCAAGAGAGTGACTGAGCCCACAGTTCTTAGATCAGGTGAATCCTACTGGATAAGTTTCATTTCTGATACAGTAACCCATGGAGGAGACTTACAAAAAAAAATGTATGTTGTTCTTTGTTGTGTTGATTTGTCATATAGATATGGTATGGTAAGTTTTTCCAAACTATATCCTGAGGAGCTTCTAGTTCCTCAAATGTGGTTCCAGAAGCTTTTCATTTCTCAACAGTAAAAGCTTTTAGTTTTCTCACCCTTGTTTCCAGAACATTTAAGTTCCTCAACCACGGTTCCAGGTACATTTAAGTCCTTGAATGTAGTTTTTATTCATTGACCCTGTTTTCATCCGTGGACCTTTGGACACAACCAAGGAACTAAAAGCTACTGGTTGAGGAACAAATCTATTATTCTATTATTTCTAATATCATGGCTATAACAGATATCACCTTTGTGAGATACAGTCTTAGAAAGAACTCTTCACTGGTTCTTTGGTTCCATTTTATTTGTTGGTACCTTCAAATGGTAACAATCAGCCATGTATGGTATTCCTCTCAGGGAACCGTATCATCATGGGAAAGAGCCACGTTTTTAGATTTAACGACCCAGAGCAAGCGAGGCAGGAACGGGAGAGGACACCATGCGCCGAGACACCCATGGAGCCTGTGGACTGGGCCTTTGCTCAGCGAGAGCTTCTGGAAAAACAGGGCATAGACATGAAACAGGAGATGGAGCAAAGGTATGAGAGTCAAAGTAATAACAATAAACAGAATAATAAAGCAACTCAAGATAGAGCTGTGTATATTTTTGATATATCCAGCAAGGTTTACTGGTTATCCCATTACTTCCCCTGATGTTTGTCTTGATCTTCAGACTACAGGAGCTGGAGGATCAGTACCGCAGGGAGCGAGAGGAGGCGAGCAACCTTCTGGAGCAGCAGAGACTAGTGAGCAGTGCTAGCAAGACTGAAAATAAGATATGCCTTTGCAGAAATGTAGAAAATTTTTAACCTGTATTTTTACTTTTAGGACTATGAGAGTAAGCTGGAGGCTCTTCAGAGGCAGGTGGACTCACGGTATTACCCAGAAACCACAGAAGAGGAAGAGGAACTGGAAGAGGAAGGTGAGGAAAGATCATATTAGTGTTAATGTTAGGTTATATTAGTATTATTAATGTAAGGCTAGGTTATATTAGTATAATTAATGTAAGGTTGGTGTGGACGCACCCTGATTTTCACCCTACTGAAGTCCATTCTAATGAACTGGAACACCAACTGCATGGGATGACTCCTCAGCTGACCTCCAACATCCTGTGGAAGCTGTTAAAGTAGCAAAGAAGAATTCCATACTAATTCCATGAGTTTGGAACGGGATCTTCAACAACCACATATAGGTGTCATGGTCAGGTGTACAAGCTTGAGAAGCTCCTCGGTGGCAAGGCACCGGAGGTGGATGAGATCCGCCCTGAGTACCTTAAGTCTCTGGGCTATCTTGGTTGACACGTCTCTGCAACGTCGCGTGGCGGCTGGGGACAGTGCCTCTGGCCTGGCAGACTGGGGTGGTGGTCCCTCTGTTTAAGAAGGGGGACCGGAGGGTGTGTTCCAACTACAGGGGGATCACACTCCTCAGCCTCCTCGGAAAAGTCTATGCCAGGGTACTGGAAAGGAGAATTCGGCCGATAGTCGAACCTCGGATTCAGGAGGAACAATGCGGGTTTCATCCCGGTCGTGGAACACTGGACCATCTCTATACCCTTGCCAGGTTGCTGGAGGGTTCATGGGAGTTTGCCCAACCAGTCCACATGTGCTTTGTGGATCTGGAGAAGGCATTCGACTGTGTCCCTCGTGGTGACCTGTGGGGGGTGCTCTGGGAGTATGGGGTCCGGGGCCGGATCGGTGTATCTTCTGCAGTGATGCGGTCGATATACCGGTCTGTTGTGGTGAAGAAAGAGCTGAGCTGCAAGGTCGAAGCTCTCTATTTACCAGTCGATCTACGTTCCTACCCTCACCTATGGTCATGAGCTTTGGGTCATGACCGAAAGGACAAGATCCCGGATACAGGCAGCCGAAATGAGTTTCCTCCGCAGGGTGGCTGGGCGCTCCCTTAGAGATAGGGTGAGGAGCTCGGTCACTCAGGAGGAGCTCAGAGTAGAGCCACTGCTCCTCCACATCGAGAGGAGTCAGCTAAGCTGGCTCGGGCATCTGTTCCGGATGCCTCCTGGACGCCTCCCTGGGGAGGTTTTCCGGGCATGTCCAACTGGGAGGAGGCCCCGGGGAAGACCTAGGACACGCTGGAGGGACTATGTCTCTCGGCTGGCCTGGGAACGCCTCGGTATTCCCCCGGAAGAGCTGGAGGAAGTGTCTGGGGAGAGGGAAGTCTGGGCGTCCCTGCTTAGACTGCTGCCCCTGCGACCCGATAAGCGGTAGAAAATGGATGGATGGATGGATGGATGGTCAGGTGTACACATACTGTTGGCCATCTTGTGTATGAAGTATATAGAGTACAGAGAAAATGTACCACATGGTACCTGGTCACATTCAGGTCTTCAGAGTTACATGAGTGTGGTCTTTAATAAGCAAGTCAGAGGTGGTATTGGTGAGGACAAAAACCCTGACAAACCTTGAGACGTACCAAATGGAGCCTGTCCTGAATAAAACAGTCTCTACAGTCAAATGCGGTTGAAATGCAGGTTATGGGCAGTGCAAACCTTTTAGGTTTCTACATGGAGAGACCATTTGGTGCCTTGTGGATAGGAATTGGTATTATATATATAATTATATTATATAATTATACTTTCCAGTCCTAGTAAGGACCACATCTGCTGCAATAATCAGGAAAATCAGGAGTGACTACAATAAACGTTTTAAATAACAGGAAGTTCCTCAGCATACATCATCTAATGACTTTTACACAATCTTCTCCTTTATATTAAACTCATAACATGTGGATGGTTTCAGCATATAGCTGTGCGTCATCAGCATATCAGAGGAAGTCAATACCATGTCGATGAGCACATGTAGCAATACGTGCAGGGGAAAAATCATTCAAATATTTATTTCTGTAGTCATAAAGAAATCATATCGTCTGATGTGGATGGAAGGGGTCTGATCTGGACAAATCTGATCTAGAGGAAAAGGCATGTATAGTTGAGATAACACACAAATGTTAGATAAGTGAAGGTTTGTGTTTAGCTCTTTAGCCACAGAATCTACAAACACTTGTTTAGAGCAAGAAATATGTGAAGCTGTTACTGTCAGTCGTCTTAAAGTGTGTCATAGCTTTAAAATGTTGTATGTTTCCATCTGGTACAGTGCCATGGACTCAGCGGGACACTGAGCTGGCACTCTGGGCCTTCCGGAAATGGCGCTTTTACCAGTTTACCTCACTGCGGGACTTACTGTGGGGAAATGCCATTTTTCTCAAGGAGGCCAATGCCATCAGTGTGGAGCTCAAGAAGAAGGTGAGAGAAGATGACAGTTCAAATGGCTTCACCTGATAATCACCACCAACTATGAATTATAGATATTTTACGAGTGTGTGTTATTTAAGAAGTTGAACAGCATCATATAATGCAGTCTGATGTGAGGCAGAATTACAGTTACCACCCTCAAGTTGATTATTTTCCAGTAACAGAACATCCCCAGGTGTTTTATTTCTAGTAGATGCCTTTTACCATAACTGTTGCCATTTAGAGCAGCAAATCATAGTTTGATCAATTTCCAGTTACATTTAATGTTGAACAAGTGAGTTCCTGTTGTCCCTCTCTCTGACACTGGAGACTTCTTCCATAAATTATATATATATTTTTAGCGTAGTGAGGAGGCACGGTGGCTTAGTGGTTAGCACGTTCGCCTTACACCTTCAGGGTTGGGGGTTCGATTCCTTCCTCCGCCTTGTGTGTGTGGAGTTTGCATGTTCTCCCCGTGCCTCGGGGGTTTCCTCCGGGTACTCCGGTTTCCTCCCCCGGTCCAAAGACATTTTATGGTAGGTTGCTTGGCATCTCTGGAAAATTGTCCGTAGTGTGTGATTGCGTGAGTGAATGAGAGTGTGTGTGCCTTGCGATGGGTTGGCACTCCGTCCAGGGTGTATCCTGCCTTGATGCCCGATGACGCCTGGCACAGGCTCCCCGTGACCCGAGGTAGTTTGGATAAGCAGTAGAAAATGAGTGAATGAATGAGCGTAGTGAAACTCATGTACCGTACGCTGTACTGGATCCAAACATTTTGTTTTGAATGGTCATGATGTAATTCTTGCTCTGTGTCTCTCCAGGTTCAGTTCCAGTTTGTTTTACTGACAGACACACTTTACTCTCCGCTCCCTCCTGACCTCCTGCCTCCCAGTGTGGCTAAAGACCGTGAGAAGAGACCTTTCCCTCGCACTATTGTAGCTGTGGAGGTGCAGGACCAGAAGAATGGAGCCACTCATTACTGGACCTTAGAAAAATTAAGGTATTCATTTCTGATATGTATATTTATGTTTTCATTTCATTTGGAGTTGTGGTCTTATTAGCATCCATGACTATAAAGTGCTAATGCTATAATCCTAATGTTGCTAATTATATTGTTAATGCAGCAGGACGGTATAATATTTGTAAAGTTTTCCTGTAATCAAAACTGAAGTGAGTGTTTTTACAGACAGAGGCTTGACCTGATGAGGGAGATGTACGATCGAGCAGCTGATATTCCCAGCAGCACCGTGGAGGACTGCGACCATGCCCTGACTGGCGGTGACCCCTTTTATGACCGCTTCCCCTGGTTCCGCCTTGTTGGGAGGTCAGTACCGGTCTGTGTGTGTGTATGTGTGTGCGTGTGTGTGTGTTGTGCTTCTCACTGCTTTGAGATCCAGCAGCCGAGCTTCTGCTTGCACCCTGATATTTCACCCACACCATCACTGAGTCACTTTGCACTTACAGACATTGAAACGTCCAGATTTTATTAAGCTTCCCTGAGTGCCAAGAATATTACTGTGTTCTTATGTGAATGCTCCGTTACAGAAAAATAATCAAGGATTATCAAGTATTTTTATTCATCCGTTTAAGGTCACAGTTCATGTTGAGGAACATCTGTCAGCCGGTCAGTCATACAGTATGTCCCGTGTCACTGATACTGAAGAATCCTTCCATGCTTTAATCCTTTCATCTGACCTGAAGAAACATCTGATGTTCTCTTCTGTATTTGGCACGTTCGATATTTACTCTTATTTGTGCGTTGTTTAAAATGCTGTTCATTTCTGTTTAACTAGATAGCTTTAGATGGTGTATATGTACTGTATGTACTGTAAGTTACTACTGTAGTATTACTTCTCATCAAAAAAAAACTAAACAAAAGGAAATGCACGGAATAATGACGAACCCTCAGTACGTAGCCAAGGTGTAAATGTGGTTAGTAAACACAAATTGTTACTTGGTATTCAAAGTCTTGGTAAATCAGGGCCTAAGTGCATATGTGCAAGTGTGTGTGTGTGTTGTGTGTCTGTGTGCGTGTGTGTGTGTGTGTATATGTGAAGGCTTGTACTAACCCAGTTCCCGTGTCTCCGGCTGCACCAGCACTCCCATTCTGAAAACGTGCATGAGCGAGCGCATGAGAGACCCCTCCCCCTCCCCCACCCTCTCCGAGCCTGACTCGGATGTAACCGAGCTCGCAGACGAGCAGCATTATGGGAAGGAGGAGGAGGAGGAGGCTGAGTCAGAGGACCTGGACGATGAGATGAGTGTGGAGGAGGGCCATCAGTGCCGAGGCCAGGACCCCTTTTACGACCGCTGGCCTCTGTTCTGTTTAGTGGGAAGGTTGGTGAGGCTTCAGGAGCTTTGCTGCCAGAGGAAACCAGCTCTTTCACACACACACACACACACACACACACACACACTCAGAAGCGGAAGGTTTACACATATGAATACAGATGACGTGTCCTAAACATATTTTTTTCTCGCAGTGTGTCTGGGTGAGACTCGAAGTTTGTATCAGGACTCAGATCCCAACTCAATAATCTGAACAAGCTGGAGATGTTTCTTTTCAAATGAGCTTTCCAAAAAAAAAATAAAAGAATCTTTTACAGCCTTCACTCGCTCCTCATTAGTCCCTGCCTGGTCAGTGTCCTGCTGCTGTAGATGAAGCTGCGAGTTTCTTTAGATTTCCTGCTTCTATAAACACTTGATTTCACTTGATTTCACTAGAACCTTCACTGATGTCTGAAACTGAACTTGTCTTGTGGTATTTGATTATCGATATACTTCGATATAAAATGATAAGGAATGAAGAGATGACAAAAAGGAAGCGACGTAAATTCCATGGTAGCGGAAAAGAAATCGTGACGAATCTTAAGTTTGTAAATTTGTTCAAGTTAAGTTTAAGATTTAATTTCAAGATCTACGGTGCTGAGGAAAAGATTTTCCTCCTCCCCGATTTCCTCTATGTTTGTTCCACTTAAATAAATTATTTATATCTGACGGGGGGCACGGCGGCTTAGTGGTTAGCACGTTCGCCTCACACCTCCAGGGTTGGGAGTTCGAATCCCGCCTCCACCTTGTGTGTGTGGAGTTAGCATGTTCTCCCCGTGCCTCGGGGGTTTCCTCTGGGTACTCCGGTTTCCTCCCCTGGTCCAAAGACATGCATGGTAGGTTGATTGGCATCTCTGGAAAATTGTCCGTAGTGTGTGATTGTGTGAGTGAATGAGAGTGTGTGTGTGTGTGCCCTGCGATGGGTTGGCACTCCGTCCAGGGTGTATCCTGCCTTGATGCCCGATGACGCCTGAGATAGGCACAGGCTCCCCGTGAACCGAGGTAGTTTGGATAAGTGGTAGAAAATGAGTTAATGAATGAATGACCAAATTCAATACGACTCAAACAATTCAGCAAATGTAAGTGATTATTAGATTAGACACACTCAGCTTGATGACTGTGAGCTCTGCTCCATCCACATTTTCAGCTCTGCTCGATCCACAACTTTTCCAGCTATGAGACGTAAAACAAAACACCAGGAAGGGGGCGAGTACTTTGCATCTTAACTTTTACAGCACTTTCATGGATCAGATGTTTGTTCAATCCACAGAACATTTAATACTTTATTATAATTTTTGTATGATTTGCCGCTGTGGCAGTAACACAGGACACACGTGTGTATTTGTGCTCATGTATCAGCTGATGAAGGTCAGGATGAAAGAGCTGGTTTCGACTGCAGCGTCTCACCCAGGCATGCCAGAGCTCAAATTTATATCCCAATATCCTTTAATATCCCTTTTTTTTTAATCGATTGGCTTTTCACCTCCTTATTCACTTGAACACATTAAACACCCCGTGATGTGTGTTGACTTTAATTTGACTTCACCTTTCAGTTCACGTGGAGTGAAATTCATCTTTCTTTAAGGTCGTTATAATTTATTTATTTATTTATGTTCCGGTGTGCATCCGAACCGTCAGAGCCAAATTTGAGATTTATTTTGGATCGCTCAACATTTTTGTTTATCTGAGCATGCTGTAATTTTTTGTGCCTCACCAATCTTGTCATAAGCTCCTCCCCTCTGGCACGCCTCCTGCCACGCCCAAGGCCAATCAGAGATGGCCTTAAAACCCATTTCATTTAAGCGGGAAGAATCGATGATAACTACATTTATTATTAAAAAACAAATAAACAAACAAACAAAAATTGAAGCCAGAAGTAAAGGGACTGTCTGAATGTAATCATCAATCTAGATATAAAGCCTTTATACATAATGACTTCATAAGACATGCATAAGCACTGAATAACCTTTAATGAAAATGTGTGAATTTGTGTGAAATTATTTATATACAAGATGATCTGAGAGATAAATAGATATGCTCTATATTACATCTAATTTTTTTTCAAAGCTAATTTCCACCAGCTAGCATAGATTCTTTTAAACATATTTCACTTTCTCTTTATTACTGTTTATGTCGATGCATCGTAACGATGATATAAACCCAACAGCGGTACAGTACTATAGTAAGTGTATTTAATAAGAGTTTAACACTAAAATACTTTCACATTCATAATGCTACTCCGCTAGCTACAGTCGCTGCTTTGTTTTCTCTTCTTTTTATTAACTCATTGTTTTTATTTGTCGCTTAAAAGGTGTTCACATCCAGTACGTCTCCTTATTCCTTTTCCTCCAATCCAATTTAAACTAGTCTCACAGTTTTAGTTATATACAGTATGTGCGCCTTCCTTTACAAGTTCAATGCTATCTAGTTTGCAATTTGAGACTATAATGTTTCTAAAAGAAGCATAATTATTAGTTTACAAACAGTTACAATGGAAAGTAGCTACAGTAGCAACATGAGACAGTAGTGTTGCTACAGCTAGCATAGTTACTCACAGTGTAGTTAACTTTTTAGCAGCTTTAAAGAGAAATAAGAAGCATGCATGGTCCTGATTGGTTAGCTTTGATTCCCAATAATCTTACTCACAATAAAGTACGCCACTTGATCCCAAGGGCCAATTGCTTTGCTTTGCTGTCGGGTTGAATCTGGAGGAATTGTAATGACATCTTTGATGACCTTTTATGTACATCATGAGAGCTCAGTTTCTCTGGAAAACAATGAATAATGTCAGAAAATATTTTGAAGGAGGTTTGGCTCCGCCTCCAGCAGGTTTGTTTTCACCCCAGGTGTGAATATTGCTGTGTAAATGTGTTTTTCAGTGTTTATGCATGTGTTATAACGGTAAATAAAAGCAGTCCAGTTTGTAGCACAGAGCTGCATTAAGCCTTGCTAGTTTATCGCCTCCACTCATTTTTCTGAGATCGGCGGGTTTTAAGAGACCAGCAGCAGACGCTTTCTTTGGTTTTTGCTGGAGCAGCTTCCTGTTTGGTTGCTTTTTTTGTGTGTCAGTGTGGTGTTGTGTGCAGTGGCAGTGTGGCTGCGTCGACCTTAAAAAACCTTCATCCTGCACTCATTTTTTCTCTTCTAATTGATCTCTCACACTCTTCCTCTCGTCCTCTACAGGGCGTTTGTGTACCTGAGTAACCTGCTGTACCCTGTCCCTCTGGTGCACCGCGTGGCCATCGTGAGCGAGAAAGGCGAGGTGAAGGGCTTCCTCCGGGTCGCAGTGCAGGCCGTCTCAGGTACCATCACCTCACACTATCTGCTCATTAGAACTAGATAAATGAAGTGTTAGTGAGAAAATACAAACATTCAGAAGCTGTAAAAATACAAATTTTATTTAATTACTAAGATACACCGGGGGGCACGGTGGCTTAGTGGTTAGCACGTTCGCCTCACACCTCCAGGGTTGGGGGGTCGATTCCCGCCTCCGCCTTGTGTGTGTGGAGTTTGCATGTTCTCCCCGTGCCTCTGGGGTTTCCTCCGGGTACTCCGGTTATCTCCCCCGGTCCAAAGACATGCATGGTAGGTTGATTGGCATCTCTGGAAAATTGTCCGTAGTGTGTGATTGCGTGAGTGAATGAGAGTGTGTGTGTGCGCCCTGCGATGGGTTGGCACTCCGTCCAGGGTGTATCCTGCCTTGATGCCCGATGACGCCTGAGATAGGCACAGGCTCCCCGTGACCCGAGGTAGTTCTGATAAGCGGTAGAAAATGAAGTAGCTCCTCCCCTAAATTAACAGCTAAATAGGCCTGGCCCTGCCCTCAAATTTACTAATCACTATAAATATCCCTGGCCCCTCCCTCCAAAATGTACAAATCACCATAAACAGGCCTAGCCCCTCCCCCAATTTTATAAAGCAAAGCAAATGCCACCTTCCTCAATCCAGATCATCCTTAAATATTCGATGATATAAACCCAGCACATTTAAACCCAGCCCATTACAGTAACAGATTTGGGAATCAGTACCTTGATCTTTCTCCTCACAGCTGATGAAGAAGCTCCGGATTACGGCTCAGGCGTCAGACAGTCAGGAACGGCTAAGATCTCGTTCGAGGATCAGCAGTTCGAGAAGGTCTGCAGCGCTCTGGTTTCTGAATATCACAATCCTAACCATTCAACATGCTTCACTTTCCTCTGGTGACACTGGAGCGCTGTGTATGTGCTCAGTTTCAGACGGATTCCTGTTCAGGGGGAATGTCACACTCCAACACGTCTCAGGAAGAACTGCGCATCGTAGAGGGAGAAGGACAAAACGCTGAGACGCTGAGTCTCTCAGCCGACGAGGTCAACAACAACACCTGCACCAGTACGTGAGGCGAGGCAGTGTCGAGTGGAGCTACAAAGCTAAAGTCTACAGCTATCAGTTTAATACAGAGTCTGAAATGCGTCAGTGGTTTGATGGATACGAATCTATCACTCATCTGCTATGTTACACAGAATAAATTCATCGTTTCATCATTCATCATTAAAACAACACTCTTCTCCACATTATCCTGGACTTTAAAGGAATTTTTTTTGATACTGTATTTATGTGTTTAATATCAACCCCAACTGGTGTATTTTCAGATTTTTTTTTTTTTGGTATTTTATCAGCTCTGACCTCTCAGTACTTCTGGCTGCTGATTGTATTGTTTCTTCTCCTCAGTCTCACCTGATGTTCCTGGCAGTCCTCAGAAGGAAGGTGTGGAGGTCGGAGGTGACGCCATACAGGAACAAACACTTTCACACCTGAAGATTGGAAGCAGCTTCACCTTCAGAGTCACCGTCCTGCAGGCGTCCAGCATCTCCGCCGAGTACGCCGACATCTTCTGCCAGTTCAAGTGAGTTCCTGCTCTTTATTTTATACAGACGCTGTCTGTGTTAATAATCCTGCTACTATTATAATAATCCTGTCCAAATTTGGTAACAGTGACTAAGAAACCTGAACAATAGCATGTTAATATGAACATGAATTCTGCATTCTGATTGGTCAGAAGCTGAGGATGAATTCTCTGTAACAGCAGCTCTGACATCACAGCTTTATATGAACGTATTATCGTTGCTATAGTAACCGCTGTAACCTGTACATTATGATCATGACATCATCAAGTGAGTCATCTTAATCCAACCGGATCGTTTAAAACGGAATTACTGACAAATGTCACAGATATTTATGTAACAATACGACAGTAAACCTGAACACAGTGAATCAGAACAGATGAAGTGATTAAAACACTTGGAATAAAGTCACCTGGAAATGAATGTCAGCCATATTTTAAATAATTAATCACAAATCAGTGACATTGCGTATGTTTCCAGCTTCATCCACCGGCATGACGAGGCGTTCTCCACAGAGCCGCTGAAGAACACGGGCCGCGGACCGCCGCTGGGCTTCTACCATGTCCAGAACGTCAGTGTGGTTTATATTTATTTTTATATATATATATATAGGGGGGCACGGTGGCTTAGTGGTTAGCACGTTCGCCTCACACCTCCAGGGTTGGGGGTTCGATTCCCGCCTCCGCCTTGTGTGTGTGGAGTTTGCATGTTCTCCCCGTGCCTCTGGGGTTTCCTCCGGGTACTCCGGTTTCCTCCCCCGGTCCAAGGACATGCATGGTAGGTTGATTGGCATCTCTGGAAAATTGTCTGTAGTGTGTGATTGCATGAGTGAATGAGAGTGTGTGTGTGCCCTGCGATGGGTTGGCACTCCATCCAGGGTGTATCCTGCCTTGATGCCCGATGATGCCTGAGATAGGTACAGGCTCCCCGTGACCCGAGGTAGTTCGGATAAGCGGTAGAAGATGAATGAATGATGAATATATATATATATATGTATATATATATGTATGTATACATATATATATATATACATATATATATATATATATATATATATATATATATATATATATATATATATATATATATATATATATATTTATCTCCTTCTCATTTCCAAAACATTTGCATATTTCTTCTGGTTGTGGTTGCAGATCACGGTGGACGTCACCAAGTCGTTCGTGGAGTACATAAAGACTCAGCCCATAGTGTTCGAGGTGTTCGGACATTATCAGAAACAGCCATTCCCTCCTCTGTGTAAAGACCTCATAAGGTGTGAACCAGCATCTGCAGAACCTTGTCTTCTCTCTACAGCCTTACACACACTTTTATATATCGGATCATGAGGTCGAATCGTGATGATGTCACAGCCGGCCGTGGCAGAGACACTGAGAGCATGAGAGAGAACCTGGTCTAATTCTGAGTGACTGTGAGCTGGTGTATGAGGAAGTGGACCGACTCTTAGCTAAGAGCAGTTTAGACAGAATATTGAAAAAGTGATTAAATTATAAAAATAACAATAATGTGTGTGTGTTTTCAGTCCTCTGCGTCCATCAAGACGTCAGTTCCCACGTGTCATGCCTTTATCCAAACCAGGCAAGTCAACACACACACACACACACACACACACACACACACACACACACACACACACACACACACTTAACTACACATTTTCAGTCTCTCTCTCTCTCTCTCTCTCTCCCCTTCTCTCTCTCTCTCTCTCTCTCTCTCCCCTTCTCTCTCTCTCCTTCCTCCTGGTTTGTTATGACTGTAAAGGTGTATTGTGTGTTTTCTCTCTCAGTCCCAGCGACTAAGCTCAGTGCGATGGCTCGCTCCTCAGCCGGTCCGTGTCACTGTAAATACGACCTGATGGTTTTCTTTGAGATCTGTGAGCTGGAGGCGAACGGCGAGTGAGTGTCACATTAACACACAGCGTTCTGACTGCATACTTTACTCTGTAACCCAGTGACCCAGTACACAGTGCATTTATCCTCCTCATTCTGTCCTGATCTCAGTTACATCCCGGCTGTAGTCGATCACAGAGTGGGAATGCCCTGCCACGGAACCTTCCTGCTGCACCAGGTCTGCTTCACACACACAGAAGGAAACACACACAGACACACACACACACGCACAGACACAGACACAGACACACACACACAGACACACACACACGCACACACAGACACACACACACACAAACGCACACGCACAGACACACACACACAAACGCACACACACACGCACACACAGACACACACACACAAATGCACACACACACAGACACACACACACAAATACACACACACAGACACACACACACAGACACACACACACACACACACACACACGCACACAGACACACACACACAAACGCACACGCACAGACACACACACACACAGACACACACACACAGACACACACACACACACACAAATGCACACACACACACACACACACACACAGACACACACACACACACACAAACGCACAGACACACACACACACAAACGCACAGACACACACACACAGACACACACACTAATGCACACACACAGACACACACACACACTAATGCACACACAGACACACAGACACACACACACACACACACAGACACACACACTAATGCACACACACAGACACACACACACTAATGCACACACACACACACACAGACACACACACACACGCACACACAGACACACACACAAACGCACACGCACAGACACACACACACAACCGCACACACACACACAGACACACACACACACACGCACACACACAGACACACACACACACAAATGCACACACACAGACACACTCACACACACGCACAGACACACGCACACACACACACGCACACACAGACACACACACACACAAACGCACACGCACAGACACACACACACAAACGCATACACAGACACACACACACGCACAGACAGACACACACACACAGACACACACAAACACACACAGATACACACACAGACGCACGCACACACACACACACACACACACACGCACACACGCGCACACACACACAAAGACACACGTGGACACACACATATACCCCCCCACACAAACATACACACACACACACACAGACACACGCACACACACACACACACAGTTAGACTTGTATTAAACTTTTAAATGTAATTAAACTATTTATTGAATTAATCAAGTTTTTGGAGCAGCTTTAAACTTAAGTCAAGTAAAGGGACAATTACATAAAAAATATACACAAGATATACATTAAGGAAAAGATAACAAATTATTCTGAAATCATAAAATTATTGAACATGAAAATCTAGAAAGTTTAAAAACAGAATTACACAACATTCTGTTCAAAATGTTCTGAAAAACAGGGCATCCAGAGGAGAATCCGAGTGACTATAGCTTACGAGACAGGAAATGACATCGAATGGAAGGAAGTGAAAGAGCTCGTTATCGGTGAGTTTTAATCACTTAAGCAGTTTCACTTCTCATTTCAGTCCTGCTGTATAAAAAATGGTCAAAAAGCATAAAATTAATTCAATAATCAGAATTAAATAATATATTTGATCCTGTTTTACATACTTTTTGTTTCATTTATGGATTCACTGAAATATTTATTTATTTATTTAATATTTCATTTTCTTCATCACTTCATCTATCTTATCCTTCAGGTCGAATCCGTAACACACCTGAAGCTGACGAGACCATCATTGACCCCAACATACTGTCCCTCAACATCCTCTCCTCCAGCTACATTAAACCTTCTTATGATGACAGGTACACACACTCTCACACACACACACACACACACACACACACACACACACACACACACACACACACACAACCGCACACACAAGCACACTCACACACCACAATAATGAAAAAAAAATTACATTTTAAAAACATTTGAAAATTTTAACAGCTAAATAGGCCTGGCCTCTCCCTCAAATTTACTAATCACTATAAATATCCCTATAAATATATATATTTTTAAAACATTTCTTTTTTTTATGATAGATGGTATTTAAGTTTAGACATTTAAAAACAAAAAGAACAGAAGCACATATCCTTTCACTGAGGTGCCAATATTTCTGGTTTAATTGTACACTGTAAAATCCTCAGTGCAGAATTAACACCATACAGTGTTTATGTATGAACTCCGAAAGTGTTAAATCGACTCTTTGGGCGTTTGTCTCAGTTTTTTCAAATTAAATTCCCCTGAAGGAAACCCTGACTGACTGAAGGGGAAAGGACTCTTAGTGGATGCTTTCATTTCATTCTTTTCTTTTCTTTTTTTCTCCCTCAAAAAAACCTAAATACACTTAAAACATTTTAAGTTTAAATTCGGTTTGCCTGCTATGGTTTACTTGCTAGAATGTTTATTTGCTACTTCACAGTACTACAGTTTCTATTCTATTTACACATTCCAAAGAAATCCGCAACATGATGATCCGAAAAATGAAGCCACGCACACTCCCTGACGAGAATTTATTTGCACTGACGTCATTGTACTTGCGTCCGAGAAAAACACATTTTCGGCTCAGAGCCCATAGAGTAGAGAATGCAAGCATGTTATTTGCATATTGCAACCCAATTGGATGTCATGTTTTATGATGTAATAACTCTTCCCCAATCACATTTCCCCTAAATGGAATTTAATCATAAAAAACACATCTGATGAAGTTTATTGTGACTTAGCATATCGTCGCTGTCGGGCAGAATCCTCGCATCTCCAAAACCGTTATTTTTCAGGAAATTAAAAAAACGCCGTACCTTATCTGCAGTGCACAGGGTTTAGTCCGCGTTGCAGTGGATTGTCTTGCGCTAAATTCCTGTCCTCAGACGAGCACCAGAACTAGCGGGGGTCAAGATTTTTTTTTCTTTGAGCCCAGTGTTTTGAAGACATTTACCTCAGAAGACGTGTTGATTCGTTGCGACTCTTCTTGAGGAGAAATATGCCGCAAAGCTCTCCTGCGGAGTGAGGTAGAGGTGGACAGTTGAAGTGTCCAATGGAGCTATGAGATTTGCGCTCAAGCTATTTTCAAGACTGTAAAAATAACAGACCCACGTGGGGACTGACCAATAGCATCGATATGTGAAAAAATATGAAATTGACCAAATTTGGACTTACGAGGTTTCCGCCCAACAGAGACGATATATATAATTGACTTTACTGACAGGATGAGTATATGAACAATAGCAATAAGTAAATACAGCTAATAGAACTGATCTTCACTGCACTCTAAATCTAACGATGCTCTTGCTGTACTTCCTCTCTAGCGTTTCCTTGGGAATTGATCATAGGTATTTTCTTTATTTTCTTCTTTTCTCTACATGAGCATGTTGTGATTCTGAGCTGAGAATCAGTTACTGCATGCAGGAGAAGCTTTAACACTGCATCAGCTGCACGTTTCTGTAGGTTTTGTGCTTCAGAGGTTAAATCTGGAGGGTAAGGCAGCATAAGGGACATGTGAACAAATGTGATGTTTATCACGTCTCCTTTTACTAAGAACCCATTCTACAGCAAGCAAAGTGCTCCGTACTAGAGCACAATTACTTATGACTTTTTAACCCTTGTTGTTTCTGCTGCGATGGCCTTCAGGACGTTTTATCGCTTCGAGGCGGCGTGGGACAGCTCCATGCACAACTCCCTGCTCCTGAACCGGGTCACTCCGTACGGAGAGAAAATCTACATCACGCTTTCAGCGTACCTGGCGGTAATACACATGACCCTTAAAGGCAGGGTCTCCGTTGTTTGAAAGCCAATGTTGACATTTGAAATCACCAAAACAAACACGCCCCTAACCCAAATGGGTCCCACCCCTGTATTGATAGCTCCCCCCACACATACATACATAACCCAGGCAACTACTGGAAAGAAATGTGTCTTTATCATAGCTGAAGGGAAGAACAATACGATTGTAGATAAACAAACAAGCAAAAATGACACACAAGCATAATCATGTAAAGGACAAAGGCATATATTAGTTCTGTGTAACAAAGCAAAACCAACGTTACTCACCTATCGAGAAGGAAAAAAGCGCCTCGGCGTCTTAAGTAAAGTTGGTCACATATTCACAGATTGGAGTTTCCCCGAGTCAATAACTCCTGAGCTAAACACTGTTACTACACAAAACGTGGTTGTAGCTGCGTCTCTACATTACTACGATAGAAAAGAGGTGTTATTTGTGTAGTAACAGCGTTTAGCTCAGGAGTTATTGACTCGGGGAAACTCCAATCTGTGAATATGCACCAACTTCCTGCTCCTTCAGTTCTCTCCAGCGCTGGAAAGCTGATCCTATATTAACACGTCCTACTTCTTACCTTATCGTAAGCCTTTCTTCTCTTTCTTTCTTTGCTTTTATCCTCCATGTCAATGTTAAAACCGCTTTCTGCTAATGTCACACATGCGCACTGAACACTCTCACTGCCCATATTGACAAGACACGCCCCTTTCTGCTCATTGGCTACATGTTTGTTTTGAATTTTGTTTTTGATTTTTGTTTATTATTCGGCCCGACTCTTCTGAAGCACTTCTCAAAAATCGGAGACCCTGCCTTTAATGTGCACTTTCCGGCCGTGACATTTAGACCGTCAGCTTCAAAGGCATAGATGTGAATGTAGAAAGTTTCTCATTGTGTAGGTTATCATTCTGGACAACTGTAGGTTTTAGCTAGCACTTTAACAGCAAGATAACTAACTCTTTGCAGCGAGTGAGATAGATAAAACATCATACCTGATGTTTAAAAAAATCTAAATAATGAATATTTTTTTAAAAGGACCACCATAAGTTCAGAGCTTTCTATTTAGCATTTAAAAATGTGAAATAAAATGTCACAAAATAGATTTTTTTTTAAAAGAATGGTACAAAACCTGATGATAATGACACTCATACACAAGCTAGTAATATTAGCATATTGCACTCCGATTGGCCGTTATGGTTCATGATGCAATAACATGTCACATTTGATCTTAACTCAGATTTTCTCATAAGTGTTTTTGTATTTTTTGTATTTTTACACAATGCACACTCATTTTTTTCTGAATGGATTATGCTAATGATAATTTACATAACTGCAACGTGATTGGTTGTTGGATTTTATTACGTAATAACACATCACACTTAAACATTACCTCAGATATTCCAATGATTTGCTCAGCTGCAATTAAGTTTTTCCCTTTGTACATAAATAATATACTTTTAAACAAAATAAAATTAATAATAATTTGCATACTACAAGATGAATTTCTATAATACATTATTTACTTTTTTACAGAGTTTACAGAATAATGTCATTATTTAGATGCAGCGATTTAAAAAAAAATGTCACACCTCAGATGATAAATTTAGTTTCATTTAGCTAATTACAGTCATATTTAATGATCATCTGGACTAAAAGAAATTACTCATAAACATTAAATGTAAAATAAACTCACTTGCTAGTCTTTATTATCTACGTTTTTGAATTTGCTGCTAAATAATTGAGAGATTATTAATAACCCCACAGATGGAGCACTGCACCCAGCCTACAGTCATCACCAAAGACTTCTGCATGGTTTTCTACTCCAGAGATGCGAAACTTCCTGCCTCGCGCTCCATCAGGAACCTGTTCAGCACCGGAGCCTTCAGGCCTTTAGAGAGGTGAGACACGTCCTCGTCCTCGTCCTCCGTGAAAATCTTACTCATTTCTTTAAATGGTACTTAACATTAACCAAACTGACCTTAGTTTTTTGTTTTCTTTTTCTTCAGCAATCGTGTGACCGGCGTGTATGAACTCAGTCTGTGCCATCTGGCAGATGTTGGAAGTCCAGGTAATAAAAACTGTTTGTAGTTCATCAGTTATATAAAATAACAACCAGAGATTTGTGTTCTTATGACTACCTGCAGTAGAGGAATGAATAAAAACACAACACACACAAATGCACCCACACACACACACACAACCTGTTCTCACTTACATTATAGCAGCTATAAACAGTCCCGATGACGCCGGAGATAGGCACAGGCTCCCCGTGACCTGAGGTAGTTCGGATAAGCGGTAGAAGATGAGTGAGTGAGAGAGTGATTAATCATGTAATATATTAAATATATTATCAGTGGATCGCCCACTGAACATGTCCTTGTGAATGAGCTGTTGCTATCGAAACGAAAAGTGTTGTAATAACAATATAAACCTGCTCTACAGTCAGAGCTGCTGCTATAGAAATATATTTCTGACCAATTGGAATTTGTGTGTTTGTCTGTGCGTGTGTGTGTGTGTGTTCAGGAATGCAGAGGAGGCGTCGGCGTGTGTTGGACACATCGGTGGCGTATGTTCGTGGTGAGGAGAACCTCGCTGGCTGGAGGCCTCGCAGTGACAGTCTCATTCTGGACCATCAGTGGGAGCTGGAGAAGCTCAGTCTCCTGCAGGAGGTATGTAGATTAGAAAGGGGAAAACAGCTATGAGAAATGAATCAAGATTTAAAAAGCTGTCAAACAAGACTAACACAGTGAGAGGGGTATGGCCTGAGAGGTCAAAGAAATTTAACTTTAAACTTTTAATTTTTTAATTTAAGTGTTTCAGTATTTTAGGTTCTAGTAGGATCTAGCCACATTCATCCACATAGAGGACAGATTTAACATTGTATAGCTAAATTGAAATCTACAAACAAGAACTAAATCTAATTATAATAATATTGATAGCATTTTCTTGCCAAATTCACACATAGATCAAACCTTTTTAGCTAAATTTACCCCCAGATTTAAAGATCCATCAACAAAATCAAGACCTTCTAGCTAAATTTCACCACAGATATGACTGAATTTCACATGTTGTACTTAAACTAGCATGTAGAGATAAAGGGTTTAAGATAAGTTAGCTACTGTATTCAAATACAAATTACCACAGCTTTGTCAACGTAGAGTTAGCTATCTAAATTTATCCACTGAGACAAGATTTTATCTTCTCTAGCTACAGTCCTAATGTTAGCTAAATGTAATGATGGTGTTGATAGAGCTAACATTAGCTACTATTTTGTATGTGTATGTGTGTTTGTGTGTAGGTGGAGAAGACCAGGCACTACCTGCTGTTGAGAGAGAAACTTGAAGCGTCTGTTCTGCTGAGTCCGGAGTCTTTGTGCAGTAAAGACCTGATGGAGTCGCCTAAATCCTTGAGTCCCAATCTGGCAGGCAGCCCCATACTGGATTCAACCAATGAGAGACAGAGGGAGCTGGCTGCCAAGGTGATCAGTGTCCCTCCATTTTATCCATTTATTCACACTGATCGACTGATTTGACGTTATCTGGCCAAATTGAAGCTAAAAGATTTGTAGTTAGCTATCTGAATCTGAAACTAACAAGACATTGCGAATAATGTTTTCTAGATAAATATGGATAAATTATCCATAAAAATGAAGGATTAGAGAGCTAAATCTAACCATATTTAATGTTAGCTAGTTACCCAAATAAACAAACTTAATAGCAAACTTTAACCACGGCCACAGTAGCAATAGATTTTTTTTTTTGTTATTTATCTAACTTAACCAAAGAAATATAATCTTTAATGTTTTCTAGATTTGACATCATCTGGCTAAATTTTCCTATAAGGCTGAAGAACTTAAGGTTAGAGAGCTAAATCTAAATAAGGTGCATCATATTAAACCTTATTAAACTAACTTTAACCAAATAAATGTATTAAATATTTTCTAGATTAAATGTATTCAAACAGATTTCAGCTTTCATGTTATTTAGCTATATTTATCCATAAGGATAACCAGTTTAAGTTTGACTAGCTCTGAATAGAGTACGATTAGCTAGCTAAATTTTGTAAAAAAATAAAAATAAAAAAAAAAAAAAAATATATATATATATATATATGTATATATATATATACATATGTATATATATACATATGTATATGTATATACGTATGTATACATATACATATGTATATATATATACAGTGATACCTCGAGATACGAGTGCTTTGACATACGAATTTTTTGAGATACGAGCTGTGATTCGACCAAATTTTTGCCTTGAGATACGAACAAATTTTTGAGATACGAGCATCCGAGCCGCCGCCGCCAAAACAAAGATCCACGTGTGCTCTGTTTCCCCGCCTCAGCTTCCCTCGTCTCACTCGGTTAAAGCCGCCTTTCCACTGCACATGTCAAACGACAGTTGATAAACAGGAAGTCATTCATTTCCTATGGAGAGTCGCATGCCGACCATCTGCGGATCCGTAATTTTCGGATCCGTTTTGAGCGTTGGATCCGTTAAAAATTTTACCTTGTGCGACTAAACCGCATCCGATATGCCGACCGGACAGGTTTTTATTAAAACGACCGGCAGATGTTAGTGAGGAAAGAGTGACAAAAAAGGCAAAAACAAGTGAAGAGAAAAGCGATGAAGAAAATTAAGCAAAATTAATGTAAAGAAAACAGAAATTGTAGCAATTAAGTTCAGTTAAGAGAATTTCAGTCAAGTTTGTTAATTTTAGTGAACTTTAGTTAAGTTCCATTTAAGTGTAAAGTAGCATTAAGAGTGTACAGTAGCGAGTAAGTGAACAAAAGTGAAAGTGTAATTCCTCCTAACTCCTCCACCTGTTTACTCCTCCGCCTGTTTACTCCTCCTCCTGTTTACTCCTCCGCCTGTTTACTCCTCCGCCTGTTTACTCCTCCGCCTGTTTACTCCTCCGCCTGTTTACTCCTCCCTCAACCTCCGTGCGCATCTTCCGTAAAGTAAAACCGGTTTATTTTTTTAACATTCTCTTTTATTACTGTATGTTTTTATACAATATTTGTCATTTATAAATACAGTACTGTACATTTTTCATATTCAAAACACATAAACAAAACAACTGGAGTGGAATTTTGCGAGCTGGAACGGATTAATGGGATTTCAATTAATTTAAATGGGGAAAATTGCTTTGAGATACGAGCAAATTGAGATACGAGCAAAGTCACGGAACGTATTAAACTCATATCTCGAGGTATTACTGTATATATATATATATATATATATATATATATATAGACTTTCAGTTTAATTTTAACTAGCTAGTTAATTTTATAGCTAATAATAGCTTAATAGTTTAATAGCTTAATAGCTTAAATAGCTTAAATAGTTAATAGCTAATTTTAACTAGATAGTACAGCTAGTAAGCTAAATTTAACAAATACCTAAAAGAACTAAGGTTAGCTAGCTTTTCAACATAAAAGCAACATTTTAGTGCCTTCTAGCTAAATCTTGTCATACAGTAGGAACAGAAGGTGTAAACTTTATTTGCAACAAAAAAGCTAATGCTAGATGTCTACAATTCACCAGACAGATGACAGGTCTAACATCAGATTATAAACAGATCTGATTGAACATTATTAACCAACCTTCAACAAAAACAAAAACAGATTAAGTGTTATTTAGATATAATTTATATCGGACAGATAACTTAAATACTTAAACTATAAATAACTTAAATGGACAGCAGAATTTTCTGCATACAATAGCTTAAACTAGGGGATGTCAGATATTGCATCATCTAGCAGGTATAACCATCAGAGTGGTAGATTTTGTATTATCTAGCTAATTTTCACTATATAGAGCACTTTCTATTGTTAGCTAGCTAAACTCAACAATAGGGATAACAGATTTAAAATGTCATTTTTGTGGTGGCTAGTAAAGGTTATTTGAACATTTTAGAAAAGATAAGAATGCTACTGTACATTAACCTCTTGAGACACGAATGTCCTCATATGAGGACATAACATTTTCTCACACTTCATTGTCTATATATATTTATTGTACCAACCTTATATGAGGACTGTTAGGTATAATTCTTTTGCCAAACTGCTTCCTTGAAAACACTGATTAAAATTATTGTTATCAGCTATGAATTAAGAGAAACAGTCAGTAGAAATTGTAATGTACACAACAGTAGCATACGGGTCTCAGGAGGTTAAGTACTGTAAAACCAACATCTAGAGTGTTAATCAGACAAAGAATTCATGTTACAAATGTTCTTACATGTGTAAAGATGTTTTGATGATTTTTACTTCCGGTCTAAAGCTAACACTCTTCCTCTGGTCCTCAGTGTCTGCGACTGCTCATGCACACCTTTGACAGGCAGTACAGCCAGGTGAGCAGCAGTGCCAGTGAGAGCAAGGTGAGCCTTTACCTCCCCGGGCCCCGAACCACGGGCCTCGTCTCTTTCCCCCACTCATTCAGACTGGCCCTGAATGCCCTTATAAATATTCTTTTTTTTTTTAGAGAGAGGAGTCATAAATTTAAAGCAGTTATATGTTTTTTCCTCATTTAGAAAACTACATAAACTTCCTTTACCCCCTCCCCTTTTCCCTCCAA
The DNA here is from genome assembly GCF_030014155.1 of Tachysurus vachellii. Lineage (NCBI taxonomy): Eukaryota > Metazoa > Chordata > Actinopteri > Siluriformes > Bagridae > Tachysurus > Tachysurus vachellii. Next base: position 21,135,723 of record NC_083474.1, read on the forward strand.
ATTTTTAGCTCTGATGTTTACAGAGTAGTCGATATTCTTCTCTTCATGCTGTAATTTTACCTCATTCAAAAAGATGGTTCTTTATTTCATTGAGCTAGAGTAGCTGCTCTGTATTTTTACCTGACTTAGACAGGGATGTGGTAGCTCAGTGGTTAAGGTGTTGGGCTACTGATTGGAAGGTCATGGGTTCGAACCCCAGGTCCACCAAGCTGCCACTGCTGGGCTCAGTTGCTTACTTGTAAGTCACTCTGGATAAGGGTGTCTGCTAAATGCCTTAAATGTAAATGTAGACACAGCAGTCATAAATCAGTCATACTATATTTAAACATAATTTAGATAAGAGTCTTAAATCTGCTATATATTTGTATATTACAGACAGTTATATATAACAGTCAGGTCCATAAGTATTCAGACAGTTATATATAACAGTCAGGACTGTAAGTATTCAGACAGTTATATATAACAGTCAAGTCCATACGTATTCAGACGTTTCTTTATAACAGTCAGGTCCATACGTATTCAGACAGTTCTTTATAACAGTCAGGACCATAAGTATTCAGACAGTTATATACAGTATAACAGTCAGGTCCATACGTATTCAGACAGCTCTTTATAACAGTCAGGACCATAAGTATTCAGACAGTTATATACAGTATAACAGTCAGGTCCATACGTATTCAGACAGTTATATATAACAGTCAGGTCCATACGTATTCAGACAGTTCTTTATAACAGTCATGTCCATAAGTATTCAGACAGTTATATATAACAGTCAGGTCCATACGTATTCAGACAGTTATATATAACAGCCAGGTCCATAAGTATTCAGACAGTTATATATAACAGTCAGGTCCATAAGTATTCAGACAGTTATATATAACAGTCAGGTCCATACGTATTCAGACAGTTATATATAACAGTCAGTTCCATACGTATACAGACAGTTATATATAACAGTCAGGTCCATAAGTATTCAGACAGTTATATACAGTATAACAGTCATGTTCGTAAGTATTCAGACAGTTCTTTATAACAGTCAGGACTGACTCCCCTTAATTCTTTGTAGGTATGTTTTGGCTCAGGTCAAAATTCAAGATTCGAGAGGTTTATTGTCATGTGCACAGTGAAAACAGAATGGTTTAGACCATACAATTAAATTCTTACTTTGCATGTTTCCCTTACAAAAAAATAAAGAAATAAAAGAAATGTATTAAAAATTCAATATAACACATACAGTTTATACAGTATATACAGATACACAGTAAAGATACAGCACAGTCTTGTCAACACGTCTTGTCAGTTTTAGCAGTTTTTCTGACTAAATCTGAGCAGAACCTACTGTACTGCAGCTCTGTAGCACATCAGACTTCATCCATCTCATTTTATCAACAGTCCCATCAACAGTGCACACCATAACGCTGCTCCGAAGAGGATGTTTCACAGATGATGGAGTGTTTGGATCATGCGTTATTCCTTTCCTTCTTTAAACATCCTCTTACTACAAGATCATCTTGGTTTCATCTATTCAGAGAATCTGTTCCAGAACTGTGCAGGTTTTATATGTTTTCTAGAAAAGTTCCTGAGAGCTTTGAGGTAATCCTGAGGTAAACCCTCTGCATTTATGTTCATGAAGGCTTCTAGATTTTGATGATAATACTCCAAACTCCTCCAGAGCATTCTTGACCTAAGTAGATGCTGTTTATGGATTTATCTTTACAAAAGAAAGCATTCTGTAATCATCCACTTGTTGCCTTTCATTTCTTGATCATTCACTCAATCTTTTTTTGTTGTTCTTAAAGTTTCTGCTCTCTCTGAACCTCACCGCTTGTCCAGCTACCAATTGTTCAATTGTACAAATTGAACACTCAGAATCATCTCCAGACCTTTAATCTCCTTAATCTGTGATGAAATATCTTGGCATCGGGAAACACCTAATCATGAAGTCATGTGTGACTGTTCATATATTAGAGCTATTATAAACTAAACTAAATCTATTGCTAAAGCTGAGTTGTAAATCTGGTTAGATATCTTCAGATTCAGGCAGAGCATTCTGAATACATTCTCCTTCATGTGCACCTCTTTCATTTCCTCCATCCATCCTGTGGTGGATGACACCGAACGCTTGCTGAATGACTCCGGGCCTCTTCTGATTTTTGACCTAGAGGGTTTAAGCTTAAATTTGTGAACCGAGAGTATCTGAAGACTGATGATGTGCTGTTCCTTGGTTTATGCAGCTATCGGAGATGTCTGCGTCTCTGCTAAGAGACACTTCCTCCTCCGCTCTGAGTTCTCTCACTCCCTCCACTACCTGTCCTTCTCTGGTGGACGGTCACTATGGAAACCTCGACCTCAGGTTAGTTTATTTCTATTACAGTCTTTTATGGTTTCTGTTGTTTTATATATGTGTGTATTTTATTGTGTACTATATTTATTTGTGATGTTATTGTATGGCTCTTTAGTCCTGAACATCAGCAATACATCTGTGTGTGTGTGTGTGTGTGTGTGTGTGTGTGTGTGTGTGTGTGTAATACAGTGTTGCAGAGACTCACTCTGGAGCATCCAGTCCAGATTTGGACCCGTTCAGTCCTGAGGAGAGGAAACCTCGAACCTGCACATTTGTCCCCAACATCCAGGAAATCCGAGTCAGGTAAAACATTCGGGTTAAATAAAACACTAAAACTACACAATTCAACATTAAATGTGTAATTAATGAATTTTGTTGTTGTTATCTTGTGGTTCTGGTTCCTGCAGCCCCATCGTGTCTAAGAAAGGATACCTGAACTTCCTGGAGCCTCACACCAGCGGCTGGGTGAAGCGTTACCTGGTGGTGCGGCGTCCGTACGTCTATCTGTACCGCAGTGAGAGAGACAGCGTGGAGAGAGCTGTCATTAACCTGTCGTCCGCCCAGGTGGAGTACAGTGAGGAGCAGCACGGCCTCCTGAGGGTGAGACAGGCTAACATCTATCTTTCTGTCTGTCTGTCTGTCTGTCTGTCTGTCTGTGCTAATATCTCATGCTATTTAAAGATTTTATTTACAGTTAAATTATTTCCTCCTATCTATCTGTCTGTCTGTCTGTCTGTCTGTCTTTCTGCTGAAGTTCAGTAACAGTGTTGTTTACAGTATTTCATGATTTTCTCTGCAGACCCCCAATGCGTTTGCGGTGGTCACTGAGCATCGTGGAATCCTCCTGCAGGCCGGCAATGAGAAAGAAATGCATGACTGGCTTTACGCCTTCAACCCACTGCTGGCTGGAACCATCAGGTAGAACTGCACTCCCAGTGTGTCTCAGTATGTTTCAGTGTATCTCAGTGTGCCTCAGCATGTTTCAGTGTGTCTCAGTATGATTTAGTGTCTCAGCGTGTCTCGGTGTGTTTCAGTGTCTCAGCATGTCTCAGCATGTCTCAGTATGTTTCAGTGTATCTCAGTGTGCCTCAGCATGTTTCAGTGTGTCTCAGTATGATTTAGTGTCTCAGCATGTCTCGGTGTGTTTCAGTGTCTCAGCATGTCTCAGTGTGTCTCAGTTACTCTCAGTGTGTATCAGTGTCTCAGCATGTCTCAGTGTGTTTCAGTGTGTTTCAGTGTGTCTCAGCATGTTTCAATATGTCTCAGTATGAATTAGTGTCTCAGCATGTCTCAGTATGTTTCAGTGTATCTCAGTGTGCCTCAGCATGTTTCAGTGTGTCTCAGTATGATTTAGTGCCTCAGCATGTCTCAGTGTGTTTCAGCATCTCAGTGTGTCAGTGTGTCCCAGCTTGTCTCAGTGTGTCTCAGTGCGCCTCAGCATGTTTCAGTGTGTCACAGTAAGATTTAGTGTCTCAGCTTGTCTCAGTGTGTTTCCGTGTCTCAGCATGTCTCAGTTACTCTCAGTGTGTTTCAGTGTCTCAGCATGTCTCAGTGTCTCAGTGTGTCTCAGCTTGTTTCAATATGTCTCAGTATGAATTAGTGTCTCAGCATGTCTCAGTATGTTTCAGTGTATCTCAGTGTGCCTCAGCATGTTTCAGTGTGTCTCAGTATGATTTAGTGTCTCAGCATGTCTCAGTGTGTTTCAGCATCTCAGTGTGTCAGTGTGTCTCACTGTGTCATAGATTGTCTCAGTGTGTCTCAGTTTGATTTAGTGTCTCAGCATGTCTCAGTGTGTTTCAGTGTCTCAGCATGTCTCAGTGTCTCAGCATGTTTCAATATGTCTCAGCATGTTTCAATATGTCTCAGTATGAATTAGTGTCTCAGCATGTCTCAGTGTGTTTCAGTATCTCAGTGTGTCTCAGTGAGTCTCAGTTAGTCTCAGTGTGTTTCAGTGTAGAAAAGTGAATAATTCTGTATTGCAAAAAACTAAAATTATATTCATTGTTAATAACAGTGAACAGGCTAAAATAACTGGATCATATGCTGGAGTTTTCTTGAACCTGTCATGTGGATTATCTCTTCTCCTCAGGTCAAAACTCTCCAGGACGAAATCCACACAGATGAGGATGTGAACGCAGCAGTGCTGGTCCTCCGTCTGAGATTAAACACAGAAACTCAACACACTCCTGTGGTGTAAATACTGGTGTGAAGATAATACTAGCCTGTGCCTGCCTGCCTCCCTCTCTACTGCCCCCTGCCTGTGTGTGCGTAAGAAAGATAGTGTGAGAGAGTGTGTGTGAGTGAATGTGTGTGTCATTAGCAAAAGTCCTAAGTACTGTAACTCGCCGTAAGCTTGTTAGTGATAATTATGATAAAAAAATCAGCACCATACAAAACGCCTCCATTTTAAAATGTAAAGACTTTAGCCGCTGTAAATGCGACACAATGCTGCATATGTGTGTGTGTGTGTGTGTGTGTGTGTGTGTGTGTGTGTGTGTACGAGTGCGCTCTTCTTTAGATTAGACATGACGTGCTGTCGCTCCTTGTGCTTTTCCTGAGACCATAAAGAAGTGAGTTCTTGTGATCAGTGAGGGAGTTGTTTATTTGGTTACAGAAATAATTGAACCCAACAACCCGAAAAATATGAAAAAATGTATAAAAGTATTTTAGGCCCTGGGTTTGTGACTCATCTTTTCTCATTCCCTTATTAAATACATTTAAAAAGCACTCTGTTTTTATTGGATTTGTAACTCGGACACAAACCATGTCTCATCACGGCGTAAAATAAATATGAATATAATAAATAGAATAAATATATGAATATCAAGAGGAAGTTAGGGCGTGGCTCTGATATCTAAATTCATAAATTCCAGGGATTTCATGAATTCAGGTTTTCTTTAATTGTGTCACCTTCGAGACAACGCGCAGAAGGTTTCGGGTTGTTTCAAGTTTTTGTCCCCGTTTAACATTAAATGTTTAATCAACTTATATTGTGTGGGATATTACGTGCATGCGGTAAAGTTGTATGATCCGTGAAATTATACAAAATCTGAAAATCGCTCGTCTTTTCACAATTACGAAAGTAAACACACACAAATCAGCTGTTAATGATGGAGTTTGTAAAAAACCTCTACGTGTCCGTTTAACCCTGCATGAATACAGCTTTCTGTTACTGTTAATGAACAGAGCGTGCTTGTGGAAATTGAGCCTGAATTCAATATTTAATATTTATATATATTAAGGTTTGTTAACCGCTTATTTTTTTTAATCCTCATTTAAATTGCGGAAAATTCCGAGTGCCAAAACATTTGACAATTATTTAAGAAGGGAAAGAGAAAAATGCAAAACGATATAATACAATACATAAAATATATACAATATCTTGACTATCAGAGTTATAAAAGGTCTAACATTTGATTCAATTTATTAATAAGTCGATTTTAGTAACATTCTCCCCTCACGTTACGTTGAGTGTCGATTTATTTACAAAGCCTCATATGTTTTGAAACTTTCTTTATCGACATATTCGTCTTTCACTTCACATTGAAGATGAGTTCGGATCCTTTATTTCAGCTCGATGTCTTGTTCTGAATCTTTCTGTCTTACCGACGTTCTAGTTTTCATGTTTAATCGCTAAAATCAGCGATCGTCAGCGCCTGAGTCTGACTGCAGGGGTGAGATGTGGAGATCAGATTAGAAATAGATTTATTATATTACACCTCATATTATCTACGATATCATAACTGATAGATCTCAAAAAATTCCCCTGATGAAAAAAATCACTTCTAATATGTTTTAACGTATTTCTGATGGTGTGTAATGGCAGTTAAATGGAATGTCACATTTCTAATAGTTCTTTTTATTACTTTTATTATATATTCTGATGCTGACCTCAGTGAACAGTGAGAGAATTTTTTGTTGGTGATATTTGAACAGAAAACTGCAAACAGAAGTCTTTAGGAAGCTGATGGAAGCTGATACTGATTACGATTATGTACTGGAAACCAGTAGAGATTTTCCAAAAGGACTGTAAGCAAGTTTTCAGCTGGGTTTTATGTGGAAGTGGATGAATTTGAACCCTTTCTAGAGTTTAACCCTTAAATATGTAATTATTAAGTAGTTACGGGTCAGAGACGCCGTAGTGCTGGAAGCGATTTGAGTTGAGGATGTTGACTGAAGTAAAACCTGCTTGTGTAGTGTGGTGTGTGTGTAGTGTGTTGTGAGGTGTGTGTGGTGTGGTTAGGTGTGTGTGGTGTGTGTTGTTGGTGGGAATATGATCAGCCAATCATTGTCCACCTCATTATTTTTGTTTCTGTGTGTAATATCAGAGCCTGAAGCATCATTCACCATGTTGATCTAAATAATATTAGTTTTATTAGTAATTTAGTAAAATAAAAAGTTGATCTCATTATCACCCACAAAACCAGCACAGAACTCTCTCTGTGTGTGTGAAGTTTCCTCACCCTCTCATAGCCTGCTAGTTACCTCAGTAAACTGACTAGTCTGGAACTAGCAACATAGCCACCAATCTAAACCCTCATTTCCTTACCAAACAGGAGGTCATGTGACCAGTTAGTCATTGTTTCTTTTCATTTAATATCCATAAGTTGTTCAGTGCTAAGAATTAGCAAGAAATGTAGTGGAACTCTGATGGTGAGAGAGCAGAGAAGGTTAGCCAGATAATTTCTCTTCAGATGAGAGCTAGCTGATTAGCATAGACTACATAGTCACTCTTGATTAGCAAATCCAGAAAGAACTGACTGGAAAAGAAGCTGCACCTGTCAAAGTGCCAGCTAACAACTAGCTAATACTTGTTTGTTTTGATGAGATTTTATTTAATTTTTAAATTATATGACTGTTCATGTTGTATTACAAACTCATTCTTAGAAGTAACTTAAATACTTAATCAAATAATACCTTTAATTATGTAAATTCAGACAGGTGATTGATGTCTTCAGATGGCTTTGAAATCAACCCACAGAGCACAAGGAATGAAAAATAGTTTCAAAAATAAATAAAAACAAAACAAAAAACCACACACACACGCACACAAAGCACACACACACACACACACACACACACACACACACACACACACACACACACACACACACACAGGTTTTAAAGCAATTGAAACGTTTGTGAGGCTTCTGCCAGGACTCTAGGATGAGTTTTTTTTGCTGTCATTGAATTTCAACATGTTTTAACTAACAATAGCGTTTGAAGGATTTGCAGTTTGGTGGATTTCCAGGTCCAGGAGATTCCCGCGGTGCGTCTCGGGGCTCAGCTGGACCTCCGTTTGTCTCTTGACTGTCTTTTTTGCTAGCGTATGTGTCAGCATGCTGTATATAATGACTCACCTGCCTACAGTATATCAGTAGCATTTACACAATAATACTAGCTGTATTATTTTGGTCAGAGATGAAGACCCTGATGTCTACACCAACCTTCTATTTCTCCTCCTCCTCCATGTCACACATTCATCCTTCCATCACCGGCACTGTGCAGTGAAACTCCTTCCTCCTGTAGCTGCTTCTCCTCTTTATGCTGTGTATATAAACCAGCCCCGGCACACAGGTGTAACCTCTTTGTACCCTTAATGGATAAACCGTAGTGTACTTAGTGCTCAAAAAGTGTTGGAATTGTGTCTCTAATGTCTGTGGACACTTAACACTTGGTTGGACGTGAAATAAATGTGCAACATGCCGTCACTCCTTTGTGTTTCCTTATTTCTGTCTCTTCTTTCTGTGTGAGAAATAAAAAGCTCAAAACCCCACACATGAAATATCAGATGATGTCATTCAAGATTCCTTTATGCGTTGCAGTGTAGACTCAATGTCCACATTATTAGGAACGCCTGTACACCGTCTCATTCTTGCACTTATCTCGTCAGCCAATCACGTGGCAGCAGCACAATCCGTAACATCAAGAGCTTCAGTTAATCTTCACATAACACATCAGAATGAAGAGAACTGTGACTTTAATCGTGGTAATCAGTATTTTGGAAGATTTTCACACGCAACACTCTCACAAGAAAAAAAAACAAAAAAATCATTGAGTGATTGACATGTGTGTGCCCTGCGATGGGTTGGCACTCCGTCCAGGGTGTATCCTGCCTTGATGCCCGATGACGCCTGAGATAGGCACAGGCTCCCCGTGACCCGAGGTAGTTCGGATAAGCGGTAGAAGATGAGTGAGTGAGTGAGTGAGTGAGTGAGTGAGTGAGTGATCATACTTTCTTGTCCTAGTGAGAACTCTGGCAGCTGCATTTTGGACTACCTGTAGCCTAGTTATTAAAGATGCAGGACAACACCTAGTAATGCATTACCATAGTCCAGTCTAGAGGTCATGAATGCATGAACTAGTTTCTCAGCATCAGATACAGACAGGATGTTTCTCAGCTTGGCAATATTTCTAATGTGGAAGAAGGCTGTGTTTGTAGTATGGGTGATATGATTTTAAAGACAAGTTGCTGTCTAATAAACACCAGGTCTTATACTGTCGAGCTACTAGTAACAGTACATCCCTCTGAATGGAAGTTAATATAATGGTAATATTTCTGCCTTATCAGAGTTTAACAACAGAAAATTAGAGTTCATCCAATCTTTTATCTATTTAGCTCTGTTAACCTTCGGCAATTTAGATTTGGTTTCGATGAGATATATAACTGGGTATCATCAGTATAATGATGGAAACTAAAAGCACTGGAGTTGTGAGTGCAGAGAACATCAGGATAGACATCATTTATTTTAATTCTATTTAAATTCTTAAATTTATTTAAATTTATTTTAATGTTAATCACCGATAAAAGGTCGGTTTGTATTTAATTTGATTTTATATCAAAGTCTCTGAACATAAAGAAATAAATGAAGAATCAGAATACTGTGTCGAGGTTTTTGAGACAGCTCGTTGACGTTAGGCTGTAGAATACGACAGGAAGCTGTTCGTGATCTGGTTCCAGACTGAATTTCTGGCCATCAGGATTTCTTGTAGAGAAAGAGAGATGATGAAGATACTGAAGTGTAGAAATGTTCCATCATGTGGTGCTGCTTAAGGTCATCATCATGCTTCTCCTCTTTCTGTTCAACCCACAAGCTGTTCCTGTCTCCATCCCTTCAGAGGCTCAGGTATCATTATTTGTGAAAGAGAGGGCTGGACGGAGGGATGAGGGAGGGGAGGAGGGGGTGTGGTGTAATATTGAGTAAACAGAGCTGGACACACACTGTGTTCACTGTACTGCACCAGCTCCAGGATCATGATGCTGCATAAAGCGATCCAGGCAGCACGTGAGGGAGATCTGGAGGCTCTCAGGGTCCTGCAGGCGTCCGGGGGTCTCACGCCGGGCATCTCTGATGATCAGGGGGCCACGCCAGTTCATCATGCTGCACGTGGGGGTCAGATGGAGTGTCTACGCTTCCTAGTGAGAGAGGCAAGCTTCAAAGGGAACACACGTGCCAGGAACGGAGCCACGGCCGCACACGACGCCGCCGCCACTGGGCACGTGCAGGAGCTGCAGTGGCTTCTGGGACACGGAGAGTGCAG
>NC_083474.1:21150608-21205608 GCF_030014155.1 Tachysurus vachellii
TTCAGTTTATATCCGGTATAAAAACTATCCAGATGGACGAATCAGCATTTTGAGGAATTTCATGGATCCCCAGGACATTTATAGCAGAACCCTCAGCAACAATGGTGTCCTTTATGTCCCTTTGTCTGCATCAGTGATTAATACATCAGTTCTCTTGTCCAGTATTCTTACATATATTCATCCTTTCACTAACGACTGAATTCTGGAAAAATAATCCAGATGTTCAGTGTGTTTGTGACTTTTGGACTTTTTGGAATTTCCTTGGAGAATCATTCAACTAAATAAATCCTCTGATGACTGAACGTCTTCCTCATGTCTCGCTCCACAGTGGTGTTAATATGAAGCTCGTATAAAAGTAGACACTCAGATCTTTAAGAATTTGTAGAGTTTCATCAGAATTTTCTACTAGCGGTTAATATATTCATAGAAAAGTTCTAAACAAACAAAAATGTATTTCTCTCCACACAGATGTTTGTATCTTTAGACTTAAATGTTGATATCAAACCCATTTCTGTTCTCTGAGATGCTCCAAGTTCTTGTTCGTGTAAAAAGAAGCTCAGATTTCTCTTCAACACTAAAATTCAGTATTAGATTCTCAACAGAGGGAAAAAACACACGTCTAAAACACACCGAAAGAACGACAGTGTGTCCTGTCTCACTTTAGATCAGACTCACAGACACGACATCAGACGCTTCTTTATACCGAGTGAAAATGTCCCGTACGTCTGTTTCCATTTGCTGTTGTACCGGGAAATAGATTTAAACACTCAATTTAGACACGAGTGTAACTGAGAAACACCTCTTTTCTTTATTTAAACGCCATAAATGTCTGTAACCTCTGAATGTGTTCGGTTTCTGCATTAAATCCTCCCTGTACATTTAACTCACCTCTGAATATGATTAAAGACAGATTAACCGTAAAGGATTAAAGAATTGATTTTCCAAAGGAAATATAAAAATTTTGCGTTTGTTAGTAAATTGTTCTCACAAATATTACATATTATTTGATATTAAATATAGAATCTTGTTGGTCCTCTTATGAAATACTCACAATAATCAAGAGGGAATTTACAGATATACTGTGTGTCTATTCAGCCTTAAAGGTGGGGTCTCCGATGTTTGAAAGCCAGTGTTGACATTTGAAATCACCAAAACAAACACGCCCCTAACCGATAGCTCCGCCCACACATACGTACGTAACCCAGGCAACTAATGGAAAGAAATGTGTCTTTATCATAGCTGAAGGGAAGAACAATACGATTGTAGATAAACAAACAAGCAAAAATGACACACAAGCATAATCATGTAAAGCAGTGGTCCCCAACCTTTTTATCGCCGCGGACCGGTGAACGTTTGATCATTTTCCTGCGGCCCGCTTTTTCTTTTTCTTTTTTTTATGGGGGGGTTGGTTGTTTATATTTTAGATTGTTTTAATAATTCAAATTTAATTGTATTTAAACTTGCCTTCAAAATAAAATACAGTTACACCAAAAATGAATATAAAGTGATTTAACATTTTAACTCACTAGAACGCTAAATCAATGAGAACCCTGAGCTTGTTTCTTTGCAATGAGACGGTTCCATCTGTGGTAATAGGAGACAATGACACCCGGGGTTAGGGTTAGGGTTAGGCCGATGTCCAGTTTATTCCGTTGTTTTGTTTTGGTTGCTGTCACTGCAGAAAACCCGCTTCACACAGATAGCATGTGTTTAAATGGCAATAGGGATTTAAGTGCTGTGGTGACAATCTCAGGGTGTTCCGCCATGACTTTAATCCAGAACACCGGCAGAGATTCTAACTTTCTAAGTCAGTTTCGTACTCATTTTTGCTAATTTGTGGGTTAAATTTGAGCAAACACAATATACACGTACACCAAGTACTGTTAAACATGAGAAAGTACCGGTGAACAGAGAGAAGAGCGATACACACACACCTTCTCTCCACCAAAGCTACAACGCCACTGCCGCTTGCAGCCGCTCAGTTCCAGACGTCACCTAAAACCGGCCCGATATTTTGCACATGCGCGGTATTGGTGTGGCTTTAGGTGACGTCTCTCATCTCCCGGTAACCTCTCGTCCATGGAAAACCCGAGAGAAATACACCACAGTAAATAAAATGGAAATAATTGAATGTTCATTGGGCGGCCCGGTACCATTTGAGCCCAGCGGTTGGGGACCACTGATGTAAAGGACAAAGGCATATATTAGTTCTGTGTAACAAAGCAAAACCAACGTTACTCACCTATCGAGAAGGAAAAAAGCGCCTCGGCGTCTTAAGTAAAGTTGGTCACATATTCACAGATTGGAGTTTCCCGAGTCAATAACTCCTGAGCTAAACACTGTTACTACACAAAACACGGTTGTAGCTGCGTCTCTACATTACTACGATAGAAAAGAGGTGTTATTTGTGTAGTAACAGTGTTTAGCTCAGGAGTTATTGACTCAGGAAACTCCAATCTGTGAATATGTGACCAACTTCCTGCTCCTTCAGTTCTCTCCAGCGCTGGAAAGCTGATCCTATATTAACACGTCCTACTTCTTACCTTATCGTAAGCCTTTCTTCTCTTTCTTTCTTTGTTTTTATCCTCCATGTCAATGTTAAAACCGCTTTCTGCTAATGTCACACATGCGCACTGAACATTCTCTCCGCCCATATTGACAAGACACGCCCCTTTCTGCTCATTGGCTACACGTTTGTTTTGATTTTTGTTTTGGTTTTTGTTTATTATTCGGCCCGACTCAGTTTTCTGAAGCATTTCTCAAAAATCAGAGACCCCACCTTTAATACCGTTAAGAAATATGACAGATTTCCTAATATTTATCCTGTATTATAATCTGATCTGATGTTCACTTTTATGTAAATACTAAAAAGATGCATGTGAAGCAGCGCCATACAAATGGAGTGGAAAAGCAGCCGACATCATTCCTGGCTTGTCACTATAACAGCGATACACGTTAAAAGTAGATCATGTGTAATGATAAGAAGCGATGGAACAGTCAGTGCTCTGTCTGTCTGGTGGATATCAGCTATCATCCCTCCATCTCCGGAGCTGTAGAGGAGAAGCGTTATTCGAGCTGCTCTGTATCCGGTTTCAGAGCTTCAAACATGTGCCAGATTGCCATTCTGCCTCCAGAGCAATCCATCAGGATGATGGCAGTTAGCTGTATCGTGACCTCTTGTTTTATATTGTGATTCGGTTCTTGTTGACACAGGCAAGGTTTTGCAGCTACTCTTTTGTTTGTTTGAGACAAGCTAATGGGTAAAGGATACAGCTGACTAAAGAATAAAACCAACATATTTTACGTGGCTTATATTGAAAAAGAAGAACAACACTTGAAGCATTAAATGTAATAATTGGCGTTTGGATTAATCCAGACTTTTTTGGAAGAACCAGTACTATGAGGAATCTCATGGATCTCCTCCTCATACAGTAGATACTGGCCCATGACTGCCTTGGATAGCAGAACCCTCAGCAACAACTGTGTTCTTCATGTCCCTGTGACTGCATCAGTGGATAAACACATCAAGAAAGCATTCTTCCTTTTTCCTCATATTATCCATCTGTCCACTTGTCTACTGGGGTGTTATTCATGAGAAACCTGATAAGATACTGCAATGCCTACCTTGGATTCAACAAGGCCTCCATCATAAATTTAGATAATACCAGCTTCCATTTATGGTACTTGTCTCTCTTGAGCTGGACCTGTTCTCCTTCATCATGGAGAAGAAGGAAGAAGGTGTTGGACTGCGTGTAATAATTGAGTGTTGTGTGGTGTTGACTAAAGGTTCTTGGCTAGATCTTTATGGCTACATCGCATACCAAACTAACTCTGCTCTCATGTACCCTTGGTTATTTGGTAGAAATTGACTAATTCACCAAAACTTTTCATTCTGGTGCGTCAATATCCAACAGTCAAAGGCACAACAGAACCATGCTGTCTTCTGAGTCTTTTGCCCTCCTTTAACATCATCGCCTTTTCAGACTTGTTAAACGTTGTCTTGAGTCTAGAGGACATTCTCTACGCTTTCTCTCCTTTTTTGATTTTTAGGCCATCCTTAAAAAGTATTCTTGTTTGCCGTAACCCGACCGACCCTGTCAATTTCGGACCGACTCAAATTTTGTATATTTTTTTGCTTTAAGTCCGACCGACTTGCTGGTTGTAAATTTGCGTGAATACCGACCAATTTTTATTTTTACTCTTCAAACAACTAATACAAAAGCAATAAAATAATATTAATTATATTTTAGGAGGCACGGTGGCGTAGTGGTTAGCATGTTCGCCTCACACCTCCAGGGTTGGGGGTTCGATTCCCGCCTCCACCTTGTGTGTGTGGAGTTTGCATGTTCTCCCCGTGCCTCGGGGGTTTCCTCCGGGTACTCCGGTTTCCTCCCCCGGTCCAAAGACATGCATGGTAGGTTGATTGGCATCTCTGGAAAATTGTCCGTAGTGTGTGATTGCATGAGAGTGTGTGTGTGTGCCCTGTGATGGGTTGGCACTCCGTCCAGGGTGTATCCTGCCTTGATGCTCGATGACTCCTGAGATAGGCACAGGCTCCCCGTGACCCGAGGTAGTTCAGATAAGCGGTAGAAAATGAATGAATGAATGAATGAATAATTATATTTTAGTAAGTATTGTAAAAATATAAATTGCCTAGGCCTACATACAAACGAAGGCTACGTTCCTTCTTTTAAATAAAAGGCACGGGTTGAAGACCCAGTCAGTGACGTCACGATATGCTAATTTGTTTAAATTCATACCTACGTAATCACCATCACCAAAATTGTACTTTTTTTTTTTTTACATTGAAACTTGAAAACAAAAAATAGACCTACCTACAAACCCTTTTTTTTCCAAGTCAGATGGTCAACCCTAAAGAGCCTAGATAGCCTTGAAGACCTCATGGGTTCCTTGGGTTCTAGTCTATAATGTTTTTGGTCCTTAAAGCTGAGCTCAGTGTTCCATCCTCTTGTTCCAGCAATTCATTTGAACTTTCAGTAGCTTGATGTTTTGCAAAAGTTTTCTCAGTGGATAGAATGATCGTACCATTCATAAATGAGGACCAATTCACGTGGCAGAGAATATGCAAGCATGTAAACTCATACAAACGTTATCTCTGCATGCCCAGGCCTTGAGTGACAGGCGAAAATCTTGTCCTATCAGCTATCATAACTACAGGACATCTGGGCATGACTGTTTACTGTATATGTTAAAGTAATGGTCCATAGCTCACTGCACACACATTCAATTACACTGTAAGTGTAGGCTGTTGCTGTAGGTTAGGTTTTCACCCCCTGTGTGTTCAGGGCTGTGTTGTGTACATACAGTGACGTAAATTCTATACATGGTCATCAGACCCCTCATGATTTTGAGAAACGGCAGGACACTCAACCCCGCACATTTAATTATTCAATAACACCTCGTTAAGAAGACCTTCTCATAACACAGCAGAGATGCTTAGACATTCAGACACTAATGTGATAATCAGGACGTCGCTGATCCGAGCTCTGCTCCTTCACTGGAGCTTCTGCATCTCAACCCTGACTGTAAGTTGAACATTTATATTTATATCTCAGCTACGTGCAATATCATTATACGCTAAATGATTTACAACTAAGTATAAACTCCGTTGTGAGAACTAGCAATTCACCGTGTTAAGTGCCAGCATTAGTACAGTATGGCTAATTTCTAAAATAAATTGCACAATAAATCTACAATAAATTAATAAATTAATTTCTAAAATAAATGTTAGGTCACAATTATTGCAGATGAGTATAATATTATAGTAAATAATGGTAAAAATAAGTTTGAAAAATTAAAAAAGCCTGAAAACCTCCTTTTTCAAAACAACATTGTTATGACTTTTATATTTGAGTTTTAAAATCTCATTTGCACTTCTATGGCTTTGCTTGGTCAAGATTTGTAAGTAACTTATCTTACTAACTCACCTTTAATTTAGCATCTGGTGCCAATTCTGTGGCGTTTCTATGTATGAGTTCTGTATGATTTTAAGCAAAGTCAACTCTTTTTTTTTATTTTATTTTATAATTTGAGAAATATACTACAATACTATGAATAGTATGTTATGCCAATGAAAAATAATACTCTAATATTGCTTTAATAAGTAAGTGGTAGTATGAGTTCTACTGGTTTTACACACTATATTAGGAGAGAAATTTGTACTTTGATTATTTGCTGTGTAACTCAAACAGCATGAGGTTTAAGAAACTGTAGTAGAGCATTAAGCCCGTTTAATCACTGCAAGCGCTGGTCCAGTGTAACCTGACTCATCCTATTCAGGGGCAACTTGAGCCTCATAACCTGCTCTATAGGCTGCCTTCATTTAGTGCACTACATCTTTATCTGAAACAAAATGGCTTCATAGTTGAGGATTTTGTTTTACCTCTACTGGATTTGACCTCAGGACCTTTGTATTGACCTTTTGTGTTTATGAGGAGTGAAAGAACCAGTGATTGAGTTACCCAGTGAACTGATTTGTGTGATTTCATTACAGTCGAACTATGAATCATGGTCAGTGTCTGAATTAGAGATCACTACACTGAGATACACCTGAATGCTTGATTTTGTCCATATCTTTTCTACTGAACCTGCTAGAAAGTTTATATATGAAGAATTATATGTAATATTGTCTGAACTTACAGTATTTACATATAGTATTGACACTGGTCGGTCAGCACTGTTTTTTGTTTACTGACTTTTGTGTATTGTCTTTTTTGTATTTTGTGTATTGTCTTGTAACCTTTTGTCTGCACTGTCTTGTCTGTCTTGTCCTGCACTGTCTTGTCTGTCTTGTCCTGCACTGTCTTGTTTATATTGTCCTGCACTGTCTTGTTTGTCTTGTCCTGCACTGTCTTGTTTGTCTTGTCTGTCTTGTCCTGCACTGTCTTGTTTGTATTGTACTGCACTGTCTTGTTTGTCTTGTCTGTCTTGTCCTGCACTGTCTTGTTTGTATTGTACTGCACTGTCTTGTTTGTCTTGTCTGTCTTGTCCTGCACTGTCTTGTCTGTCTTGTCCTGCACTGTCTTGTTTGTATTGTCCTGCACTGTCTTGTCCTGCACTGTCTTGTTTGTATTGTCCTGCACTGTCTTGTTTGTCTTGTCTGTCTTGTCCTGCACTGTCTTGTCTGTCTTGTCCTGCACTGTCTTGTTTGTATTGTCCTGCACTGTCTTGTCCTGCACTGTCTTGTTTGTATTGTCCTGCACTGGCTTGTCTGTCTTGTCCTGCACTGTCTTGTTTATATTGTCCTGCACTGTCTTGTCTGTCTTGTCCTGCACTGTCTTGTCTGTCTTGTCCTGCACTGTCTTGTTTATATTGTCCTGCACTGTCTTGTCCTGCACTGTCTTGTCTGTCTTGTCCTGCACTGTCTTATCTGTCTTGTCCTGCACTGTCTTGTTTGTATTGTCCTGCACTGTCTTGTCTGTCTTGTCTGTCTTGTCCTGCACTGTCTTGTCTGTCTTGTCCTGCACTGTCTTGTTTGTCTTGTCCTGCACTGTCTTGTCTGTCTTGTCCTGCACTGTCTTGTTTGTATTGTTCTGCACTGTCTTGTTTGTATTGTCCTGCACTGGCTTGTCTGTCTTGTCCTGCACTGTCTTGTTTATATTGTCCTGCACTGTCTTGTCTGTCTTGTCCTGCACTGTCATGTTTGTATTGTCCTGCACTGTCTTGTCTGTCTTGTCCTGCACTGTCTTGTTTGTATTGTCCTGCACTGTCTTGTTTGTATTGTCCTGCACTGGCTTGTCTGTCTTGTCCTGCACTGTCTTGTTTATATTGTCCTGCACTGTCTTGTCTGTCTTGTCCTGCACTGTCTTGTCTGTCTTGTCCTGCACTGTCTTGTTTATATTGTCCTGCACTGTCTTGTCTGTCTTGTCCTGCACTGTCTTATCTGTCTTGTCCTGCACTGTCTTGTTTGTATTGTCCTGCACTGTCTTGTTTGTATTGTCCTGCACTGTCTTGTCTGTCTTGTCCTGCACTGTCTTGTCTGTCTTGTCCTGCACTGTCTTGTTTGTATTGTCCTGCACTGTCTTATCTGTCTTGTCCTGCACTGGCTTGTCTGTCTTGTCCTGCACTGTCTTGTCTGTCTTGTCCTGCACTGTCTTGTTTGTATTGTCCTGCACTGTCTTGTCTGTCTTGTCCTGCACTGTCATGTTTGTATTGTCCTGCACTGTCTTGTCTGTCTTGTCCTGCACTGTCTTGTTTGTATTGTCCTGCACTGTCTTGTCTGTCTTGTCCTGCACTGTCTTGTCTGTCTTGTCCTGCACTGTCTTGTTTGTATTGTCCTGCACTGTCTTGTCTGTCTTGTCCTGCACTGTCTTGTCTGTCTTGTCCTGCACTGTCTTGTTTGTCTTGTCCTGCACTGTCTTGTTTGTCTTGTCCTGCACTGTCTTGTCTGTCTTGTCCTGCACTGTCTTGTCTGTCTTGTCCTGCACTGTCTTGTCTGTCTTGTCCTGCACTGTTTGCACCAGGTTGCACAGTAGCACTTTATGTATCTAGGACTAACTTACTAAGTGTTTTGCTCTGTCTTTGTTCTATGTAGCATCATGATCCTGAAGAAACGTTGTCTCATTTCACTGTATACTGCAACAGCTATATAAGGTTGAAATGACAATAAAAGCTTCTTGACTTGACTTGACTTGACTTCAACATCTGTATACACTGTAGAGTACAAAATTATATTCTGTAAAGAAGTGTATCATGATTTATTTTCGATATCTGCTTGCAATGTCATGTTCTATAGTTTTATGAGTCAGAAGAGTGTCTTCTTTCCCCGGAGATCATTCTGATAGAAGAGGAGAGGACACTGTTTGGGACAGAAGGTCAGGATCTAAACATTACTGAGCAGTCCAGTGAGCAAAGTTGCACAACTGCTATGGAGAACAGCAAGGTAATAAACACAAGACTCATATTACATCTCCTTTAAAAGGAAAGGAAGAGAATCTATAAATTGGCTGTTATAACTGTCCTGATATAAATAATAAAAATTGTACATGTGCAAGAGTAGTAGCTTGCACGTGTACATGTAAGAAAGCTGTTCTAATATTTACTCTGCAGAAAGTCTCTTAATTCCTCCTGTGTTCCTAGCAGCCGGTGAAGGAGGTTCCTCCTCAGCCTTGTCTCTATCCTTCGAGCCTTGATTGTTCACCCTCACAATCCACTAGCAACGGAATCAGCTCCATTCATCATGTCCAAGCTGCTTCAACTGGTCAGTGAGTTCATCTAAGCTTCTCAATCAATTACTGTAACATACTATAGAGCAGCCTCACCAGTCAGGATATACTACTGTATATGACCAAGGATATGTGTGATGGTAGGGGGGCACGGTGGCTTAGTGGTTAGCACGTTCGCCTCACACCTCCAGGGTCGGGGTTTGATTCCCGCCTCCACCTTGTGTGTGTGGAGTTTGCATGTTCTCCCCGTTCTCCCCGTGCTTCGGGGGTTTCCTCCGGGTACTCCGGTTTCCTCCCCCGGTCCAAAGACATGCATGGTAGGTTGATTGGCATCTCTGGAAAATTGTCCGTAGTGTGTGATTGTGTTAGTGAATGAGAGTGTGTGTGTGTGTGTGTGTGCCCTGCGATGGGTTGGCACTCCGTCCAGGGTGTATCCTGCCTTGATGCCCAGTGACGCCTGAGATAGGCACAGGCTCCCCGTGACACGAGGTAGTTCGGATAAGCGGTAGAAGATGAATGAATGTGTGATGGTGGGATGCCTGACAATCACACCCATACAGTATGTGGTGTTGAAGTTGGAAGCACATACTTTTATAGACGGTCTCTGTATGCTGTATCTTTACAATTTCCCTTTACTGGATCTAAAAGACCCAAAACCTGTATTAGCATGACCATGTGCACAAAGCAGCTCCATGAAGACATGGTGTGGAAGTTAAGGTTAAAGCAAACATCCCATCATCAGTATCAGTTCTTACTAATGCTTGTGTTGATGAATGAACACTAAACACCACAGCCACAATCCAACATTTAGTTTAAACCCTTCAGAGTGCAGAAGAGTGCAGCTCAATATAACAGCAAACACATGGGGAATTACTCAGTATCAATGTTTTGGTCCAGAGTTTTTGGAATGGGATTTTCTGTACTTATGTAGGAGTCTACATAATTTTGAAATTTCCATCAATTTCTGAATATAAAATGGATTCTGATTCCTTTTGTTTGTTCTTGCAGTTGTGGCCACCATGAGAAAATGCTCAGAGGAAAGTAAGGCACTGGTGCCTCAGACAAAGTCCATAAGATCCTGGAGACATGCGGGAATAACAGCAGTCTTTACAGGACATGTGGTAAAAATGTTTGTTGAGTGAAGATTCCAAATGGACCAACTGAGACATGCAAAGGAGCAATAAGGTTAATGTAGCTAACGACAAACGGAAGTCTATCTCATGCACAATCGTTTCTGTCAATTTAAATTAGTCTTACAATGAGTTTATTTTACACTAGGAACTCCTGTCCGCTACGAAAGATCACAGTGCTGGATGTAATGGTTGACTTTCTAAGAAAACCAGAACGATTTGTTTCTTGGTTGCCAATCACTCTGCATTTTGCAGCACATCCACAACTAAATATGTCTTGGTTGATCAACTACATACTGTATGAGATCAGTAGGTGATCCAAACAGATCAAATTGGTTATGCTGAATAGTTTTGTATTCTGTTCATTTGTAGAAAGTTGAAAATGGAATGGTTGAGCTCCCAGCGGAGGAATTGAATCTCGCTGATATAGACTCGCTGGTTCCGACACACGATGAACACGGGAAGCCGATTGCAGAGTGGAAGAGGCAAGTAATGGTGCGTAAACTTCAAGCAAGGCTTCAAGATGATGAAGACCAATGGAGAAAGGTAGGCATCATCTGCAGTTCCCCAACTGATTGTACCAACATGCATTATCATCCTCATTGGACACCCTTGAATTATGGTTCACTCATTCCAACATCAGATTTTCAAATCAAAGACTTCTCTCATAGATAGTGATTTGTTGTTTTATTCCTACCAGGATGACAAAGCTATAGATGGCTGGAGATATTCCAAGGTTCACAACGCTATTTTGGGCCCCTTTGGTGAATTACTAACAGAGGATGACTTGGTATACTTGGAGGGACAGATTGAGACCGTTTCCCTGCAGAAAAAGTGTCAGGCCTATGAGCTGGAGTTAACACGTCTGGTCGAGCAACTCCAAACTCTCCTACCTGCTCCCATTGTTAACATCACCATCAACACTCAGTTTCAGCAGAAGCCAGAGCTGAAGGACACTCTTGCACTTCCTGTCTGGTGTAACCGTATATCAGGGATTGTGAAGAGCATGTCCCTGCTTCTTAATAACCTGTCAGAGAAAAGCAACAAAAGTGTAGAGGACAGTGTCTCCAAAATGCCCGACAAAGAACTGGCATCAGTGTTCTCAACCCAGCCGGAAAGGTACAAAGCCAAGCGAGAGAAGGTGGAAATGGAGATTCAGTTGTCAGGAGTTTCTGTGAGGAATTTAAGATCCACCTTTGAAGGTCAGATTGGGAACATCTATCCATTTTCAGGGATGTTAAATAACATATCTAATTCCACTCCCAATCAGCAGAATGTGCCCAATTCCTCACAAACATGTGTTGTCCTAAATAAAGACCTTAATCTTGTTAATGACTGTAACCTAAATTGCAAACATACCACCAGCGAGGAACCAGCTAAGGTTCTGGAGACCACCAGCTTGCGCAAAGAGAGAATTGTTGTCTTGTTCTTAGGCCACTGGAAAAAGTCTGCCTATGCAATCTCAATGAGAGCTAAAATGAAACATGAACTAGACACAGAGAGATCACCTGAGACTTACATTAAAGGTCACAGTGTGCCGACTCCAGTCCCTCAGTCAACTGGTAGCTCCCTGTATCATCTCTACAGACAAAGGACAGCTATAGACAAAATGATTCGAAACTGGAGGGCTATCAACTCAGGGGTTCCCTCACGCCAGATCCGGAGCCTCCAGAGAAAGACGATCACTTATTCCCCTGAGCACTTCCTCCCTCGAGTAGATGGTGCACCCATGCCTTATGAAAATTTGACCCTTGACCTGTTCATGCTGGGGTACTTCCATATCCTGGAGCAGGATTTGCCTGCTGATGAGCGCAAAATGAGACACCTTCTCTGCTTTGAAGTTTTCGACCATGTCGGGGACTTCCCATGGGAGACAGTTAGAGAATTCCATCGGGCTGTCCTGAGGGACATAGAGGATGGGAAACGGCAATGGAAAGATGGCTTCGAAGACATCAAAGCCTGCTTTTTTGGGACAAAAACAAAGGTACCCGGTAACAGATCTCTGAAGGACTCTGAGGTTAGGACAGTTCCTAGAGTCATGGTTGAGGATGTTGTGTCAGATGAAGGAAAGCACACTGAAGATCGGAACACAGACTTGTCATGTTTTACTAATGATGAAATCTGTAAATACATTGACCGTAGCTTTGTTTTCTGGAAGGAGAAGGAAGCTGAATTATTCGACTTTGAACATTAGAGCTCGGTTTAGATGGTTCTGTTTCTAGATCCTTATATATTTTGAACCGCATATTAACTGTTGTGTTATTTGTTTTTAGATTTGTATTATGATTGGAAAATTAGGTTGAATTGACTGACATATTACATGAAATGCTGCACCTCTCTGCAGCAGCCTAAATGGTTTAGATACTATAAAAACATGGGGCAAAGAACAGACATTTTGAGAAGCTTGATATTTTTTTGGCTACTTGATGCCACAGTTTTTAAACCATGAACCAAAATGTAGCTTCATCAAGTCTTCCAATGTTAGTCTCTGACATCAGTCTTCCACACAACTGACACATTACCAGATGAAATGGAATATCCAGGTAGGTTTTAGGTCTTTAGGTGTAGGTGCATCATGCAAAAAGGAAACAGGCTAAATAGGTAAGGTCAGCTTTTATATGAGGTAGTCTTTAAGGAGTAAGGAGAGAAGAGGTTTTGGTAAATATTAAATAACTTAGTAATCACACTGTGTCTTGTTTGTGTAGGAGCAGTGGCAAACAATACTGTGCAACAAGTCATCAGTTAGTGACACTGATTCAGAGTGAAGTTTCAGTGAATGAGAATGTCTAATTTAAGTACTTTGGTGTCAAATGATATGTCTACACATGCTGTCACTGCATCCAAGCAGGAACTAAGACGTGAAAACAAATTTGTCAAATAAAGAAATAAATGCTAATCTTATGGCTTGCTAGAAAAGGCTGTGAATGAAACATTACCAAACCCATCATACAGGTATTTATTAATGGCATCATTTTTATATCTAAAAAATACAATAAACATACATCTGGTTTGAAATATTAAAACTGTTGTCACCATTTCAGAGCAGTAGCATTGGTGTGTTTACAGTACATGTATTTAGGTGTGTTTACATGTATGGGGTTTATAAATCATCAGAAGTATGCTGTATGCGCTTATTATACACTGCAGCTCCACATTGTGGCTAGTTTAATAAAGTAGAATCTAACTTCCAGTTTAGTAATGACTTGGTGTCACCGATTTGTTGCCACCATATTGGTTATAGAGATAAAAAAAGACAATAACATCATGAAAAATGGTTTAATCTACGGGGGGCATGGTGGCTTAGTGGTTAGCACGTTCGTCTCACACCTCCAGGGTTGGGGGTTCGATTCCCGCCTCCTCCTTGTGTGTTAGGAGTTTGCATGTTCTCCCCGTGCCTCGGGGGTTTCCTCCGGGTACTCCAGTTTCCTCCCCCGGTCCAAAGACATGCATGGTAGGTTGATTGGCATCTCTGGAAAATTGTCCGTAGTGTGTGAGTGTGTGAGTGAATGAGAGTGTGTGTGTGCCCTGTGATGGGTTGGCACTCCGTCCAGGGTGTATCTTGCCTTGATGCCCGATGACGCCTGAGATAGGCACAGGCTCCCCGTGACCCGAGGTAGTTCAGATAAGCGGTAGAAAAAGAATGAGTGAGTGAGAGGTTTAATCCACATTTTAGCATGTTTTAATCCCGAGTTTACGTTACTGATCTTATTCTCATATGCTGTCGTTTCACCAGTAACACCTCAATCACAGGTCAAACACTAGATATAAACAGATTTTTTTTTTAAATGTGTGTAATCACTGTTAGGGAGAAGTTTCCTTTAAGGAGACACTTATTTAAAATTTATGAAAAGAGTCCAGTCAGAGATAAAACTGTGAATTTTTAGGTTTCTAACATCTTCAGGACAGCGGCATTTAAGTCATGTGGTTTATTTGTAATTATTATTATTATCTTCAAGAGAAAGTAGAAGAATGCATGGTGAGGAATTATTGAACATTCCATTCCAGATAGCGTCCTCCTGTGTTTGTTGTGTCAGCTCAGCTACCAAATCCGACCTCAGATGACTACAGAGTTTAGTCCGGACTGCTGAGCGAATCATTGGCACAACACTCTCCAAGATCTGTACTTCTCCAGAGTGAGAAGGGTTAAGACAATCAATCTGGACCCCTCACATCCAGCACACTCACTCT
The DNA here is from genome assembly GCF_030014155.1 of Tachysurus vachellii. Taxonomy (NCBI): domain Eukaryota; kingdom Metazoa; phylum Chordata; class Actinopteri; order Siluriformes; family Bagridae; genus Tachysurus; species Tachysurus vachellii. The sequence goes on from NC_083474.1 coordinate 21,165,112, forward strand.
TCGAACTGGTCGACGCTACAGAGAGCTGAGAACCAGAACGACCAGACACAGGAACAGTTTCTTTCCTCAGGCAATCCATCTGATGAACACTTGACATACACGGAACACACAACACTATTCTTACATTATTTACCTAAAACACATACTTACTTATTTTTATATTTCAATTTGCACATTTCTTCCACTGTACATACAACTGTCTATATTACAGGCCTGTCAAGTGTCACACATTGAGAGTGACAGTCACGCATGTCAGTCTTTTCTCACGCTCTCCCACCACACATCGTATTTCTCACGCAGAAAAACGTTTTGACTATTTATCATATATTTAATATGCCGCAGCACCCAAAATGTATCAGTCCGCACCGCTGTCTCTATGGAACCGGGCAGGAATCGAGTGCGTCTCCCCTGGAGTTCTTAGTCGAGCCTGACACTTATCAGTCAATCAAAAATAGAGGCTACACAATAGCCAATCAGAAAATAGCACTATATGGGTAAGATTTAACGCAACAACCAATGAAAAAAAAACATTCAATAGAGAGGGTATTTTCGATGGTCGGTTTGAACAAAACCTCAACACAAAACAGCTTGTCTCTGGACGGGACATTGTCCTCAATCATGACACTAAAAATGTCTGGGCTTGAGCTGAACTGTTTTATATGGGAGCAACATTACAAATGATAAAGGAGTCCAAAAAGGCAACAAACACTTAATAAACAACACCAGTCATAATCTCTCTCTCTCTCTCTCTCTCTCTCTCTCTCACACACACACACGCACACACACACACACACTCCCTCACACACACCCTCACACACACACCCTCACACTCTCCCTCACACAAACACACTCCCTGACACACACACACTAATAAATGGAAATGAACCAAATACTTTGTATTTGGTAAAATTGCGGTCAGTGATCCTTACCAAACACAACAACTCCCCCATTATTGTTTTTTCTTTTGGGTGGGGTGGGTGGGGGGGTTGGTTTATGTCACGCTTGCCTGTCTTCAAAACTTGAGCCCTGATATTATATATGCGTTCGTGTCTTGTCAATGTCATTCGGTTACACTGTGGAGCTTCTGTACTAAGACAAATTCCTCGTCCGTGAAAACACACCTGGCAATAAAAATTCTTTCTGATTCTGATTCTAATTCTAATAAACTCTAATCTTCTGGGATGGTTTTCCACAAGATATTGGAGCGTTTCTGTGGGAATTATTTGTGTTCATTCATCTACAGGAGTGTTAGTGAGAAGGTCTGGGGTTTAGTCATCGTTCCAGTTCATTCCACGTGTTCAGTGCGGTTGAGTCGGAGTCAGTGTCGTCTCTGTGCAGGACACTCGGGTTATTTACTCCGACCTTCAGGGTGTTCGTGGAGCTTTGTGCACAGGGACGTTGTCATGATGGCACCGGGTTTGGACTCTTAATAGTTCCCAAACTGCTGCAGCACACAGAGAACACAACCGTGTGATTAAAACTATGTGGTAACACTTTGGGGAAGAAGCATCGAGTTTTTGAAGACATTTTGAATAGTTTAGCTTGTTTTATGCTGTAAATGAAAAAACAAAAATAATAGTTTAATTTTTGAGAGTTAAATGTGAACGTTAGCAGGTCATGCTCTAGTGAAGTAAATTAGGGGAACGTGAATTTAAAGTTTAAAGGAATTCTGGCAATGACAGAAACGCTGCTGGTCCATAGACTGAAACAACAACAGTAACAACAATGGCGGAATCTGCGCGCGCAGCTCGGACCGCAGGCGGGCGTGAGGCGGAAGTCACGCATGCGCATTGGGACGCAGGACTGACATCGCAAAGCAGTGCTGCAACATCCACCGAGTCGGAAGCTGGGATTCATCTTCAGCCTGTGACCGTCAGATTGGGGACGTTACAGCAGGAATATACCGAGATTATACTGTTTATATAGTGTTATTATATACACGGTTATTATATACACGGTTATTATATACACGGTTATTATATACACGGTTATTATATACTGTAGCCGCCATGTCTGTGGGGAACGACTTTGGAAACCCTTTACGGAAATTTAAACTTGTTTTTTTGGGCGAACAGAGCGGTGAGTTACACACACACACACACACACACACACGCACGCACTGACACACACACGCACTGACACTTACACACACACACAGACACACACACACACCTGACACTTACACACACACTGACACACACACACACAGACTGACACACACACCTGACACTTACACACACACAGACTGACACACACACAAACTGACACACACACCTGACACTGACACACACACACAGACTGACAAACACACACACTGACACACACACACTGACACACACACTGACACACAAACACACAAACACACACTGACACACACACACTGACACACAAACACACTGACACACACTGATACATATCTGCCATGATGTTACACCTTTTCTCTTTATTTTGTTATTAGTCATGTCTGTAGCAATGCACCAACATTAATAATAATAATAATAATAATAACAATAATAATAATAATAATAATAAATGTGTACACATTTAATTAAATCCTTTATATACACTTCCTTTTTGTTTTCTATTCAGTGGCAGCAGACATCATAAAATAAAAGATAAATGTGTTGTTGTGGGTTCTGGTGCAGTGGATTTAGGAGAATAAGAATACATTACACACATAGACACCCTGTATGGACATTAATATAAACCCAGGGTTACATTCAATGTGAAATAGTGTGCTCTGTATTTATAAAAAAGAGAAAGCAGGGGAAAAGAGAGAGAGAGAGAGAGAGAGAGAGAGAGACGGAGACACACCCAGACTGGTAGGGTGGCATTCAGAAACCTGGCAACCCTCACCTCACCCAGCAGCAACCACAATACATCAATATAATATAATATAATAAATACAATACTTGTGTTTTTACAATTGTTTTTACTAATTTACATTTTACGATGCAAATCTGTAAAATTATGTTTTACTGAGCTATAAAATGCTATATATCTGTTTTATATATATGTTTTACTGAGCTATAAAATCTCTCTCTCTCTCTCTCTCTCTCTCTCTCTCTATATATATATATATATATATATATATATATATATATATATATATATATATATATATATATATCGCTGTATGTGTAGAGTTTGTGTGTTCTCCGTATGCCTCAGGGGTTTCCTCCGGGTTCTTCACTTTCCTCCCCCACTCTAAAGGTTAATTGGCATATGATTGGAATTGTCTGTAGTGTATGTGTGCGTGTGTGTGTGTGTGTGTGTGTGTGTGTGTGTGTGTGTGTGTGTGTGTGTGTGATTGTACCTTGTAACGTGTTGCCACCCCATCCAGGATGACCTCCACCTTGTGCTTTAATCTCTGGGGTAAACTCCAGGCTCCCTGCAAAGATAAGCTACAGAAAATGGAAATATATTTATAGTGTTCAACACAGAGCCACGATTTCTACAACAAGTGACGTTCAAATTGTGCTTTTTTCACTTCTGTGCAAAATACGTATGACACATTAAAGTAATAAGTCAGAAAAGTCACCTATGCTCAAATGATTCCTCAGACCAATCAAGAACAGCTTTAGTTCCTACCTGCACTTTGGAATATTTATAGCCTTGGTTTCAGGTAATGCTGCCATATACGCCAGTACACGTCTATAGAGATGTTCTGAAGTAATATCAAAGCGTGAAAGTAAGTCGTAGAGATCATAGACACCTTGCTTTGTTGATCCAATCTGCCAGAAGTGCTATTATGAACCTTAGCATGATTAGCATGTCAATCAAAGGTCTGAATTTGGATCATCCTGTTGATGAAATAATTTGTTTATGGTTCCGGGAAAGAGCAATCCTGAGTTCTCTTGATTACAGTCAGTTCTCTTGAAGACCAAGTTCTCAGCATCTCCTTTGATCATTTGATAATTTTTCTGAAATGAAAATGAAACCCAACTGAAATAGAAAACTGAAACTTGCTAAAAACGATCCTATAAATAATTATATCGTCGCTGTCGGACGGAATCCTCGTATCTCCAAAACCGTTATTTTTCAGGAAATTAAAAAAACGCCGTACCTTATCTGCAGTACACAGGGTTTAGTCCGCGTTGCAGTGGATTGTCTTGCGCTAAATTCCTGTCCTCAGATGAGCACCAGAACTAGCGGGGGTCAAGATTTTTTTTTCTTTGAGCCCAGTGTTTTGAAGACATTTACCTCAGAAGACGTGTTGATTCGTTGCGACTCTTCTTGAGGAGAAATATGCCGTGAAGCTCTCCCACGGAGTGAGGAAGAGGTGGACAGTTGAAGTGTCCAATGGAGTTATGAGATTTGTGCTCAAGCTATTTTCAAGACTTTAGATTGGTTAATAACTTGTAAAAATAACAGACCCACGTGGGGACTGACCAATAGCATCGATATGTGAAAAAATATGAAATTGACCAAATTTGGACGTATGAGGTTTCCGCCCGACAGCGACGATATGCAACTTGACATTATTGTGATATTGTCAATTGATGAAATTTGCATAATCGTTGAAAGCGATCACCGTCCCTTTTTGACTCCACCCACCATTTTTAGTTATATTGTTTTCTTCGCTGAATTATATCAAAGACAGCTCTGGAGTGTGTGTCGTGTGTCTTTGTTTTTCTGCACCTGCTTTGAGGAACAGGACTGACCTGTACGATATGAACACACCTTGAGTGAGAGTCATTCAGGAATGTCGGAATGTTGAACCATTGAATTGAACCAAGAATTCCTAAAACAATGTGCTCAGGTTTTCAGCCTCTAAACACAGACACACAAAAAACACAGCAACATGTCTTTTGTGGGGGAAGTCGTGGCCTAATGGTTAGAGAGTCTGACTCCTAACACTAAGGTTGTGGGTTCGATGCTCAGGCCGGCAATACCACGACTGAGGTGCCCTTGAGCAAGGCACCGAACCCCCAACTGCTCCCTGGCCGCCGCAGCATAAATGGCTGCCCACTGCTCCGGGTGTGTGTTCACGGTGTGTGTGTGTGTTCACTGCTGTGTGTGTGCACTTTGGATGGGTTAAATGCAGAGAACGAATTCTGAGTATGGGTCACCGTACTTAGCCGTATGTCACGTCACTAACCCCATTATGAACAGATCGTATTATGAACAGCTCCATGAAGACATGGTGTGGAGGTGAAGGTTGGAGTGAAGAACGCTAGTGTCCTTCACAGAGCCCTGACTCTGACTCAACCCCACTGAACACCTTTGGGATGAACTGGAACTGGAGTCTCCTCAACATCCCAACATCAGTGTCTGATCTCACCGATGCTCTCGTAGATGAATGAACACAAATCCACACAGACACAATCCAACATCTATGGAAAACCTTCCAGAAGAGAAGAGACAAGTGGAGCTGATTATAACAGTGGGAATAAGTGCGGACTGAGATGTTTTAACAAGAACATAGGAGTGTGATGATCAGGGTGCACAAACTATTGGTCATATGCTGGTTTTTCTTTTGAAACAGGAGGTCCAGAGCGATGGTGTGTTTGAGTGCTTGATTGCTTTTTAAGACACATTTCCTTCCAAATGGAAACAGACCAGAAGGTATGTTAGAGGATTAGCTCCAAAGAGTTTGGAGGAGCTTTTCATCTGTAAAGGATTTCATGAAGGTGCGGATGGTGATGGAGACCTGCAGGTGACATGATACTGTATTACTGACTCTTACTGATGGTTTCACCTCATCGTTTTGTGAAGAAGGAATTCTTCATCACCTTCTTCTGAGGTAGAGACATTCCAGCATTGAACAGACGAAAGTCGCTAAAACCTCTTTAAAAAAATTCATCAACATGGACAAACCTCAGAAACACACAGAGGAACCAGGTTTACTGCTAAGAGTACGCTCTGTAGACCAAGACACTCCCCTGGAGGCGGGGCATACGATTTCTAGAAAGCATTTAATTGGATAAACAGTAGGCTATTACAGGACGCTGTCTCAAAAAGTTTGCATTACTTTTCCTGAAAATGACAAACTATTATATCGTCGCTGTCAGACGGAATCTCCAAAACCGTTATTTTTCAGGAAATTAAAAAAACTCCGTACCTTATCTGCAGTGCACAGGGTTTAGTCCGCGTTGCAGTGGATTGTCTTGCGCTAAATTCCTGTCCTCAGACGAGCACCAGAACTAGCGGGGGTCAAGATTTTTTTTTCTTTGAGCCCAGTGTTTTGAAGACATTTACCTCAGAAGACGTGTTGATTCGTTGCGACTCTTCTTGAGGAGAAATATGCTATTTTCAAGCTATTTTCAAGACTTTAGATTGGTTAATAACTTGTAAAAATAACAGACCCACGTGGGGACTGACCAATAGCATCCATATGTGAAAAAATATGAAATTGACCAAATTTGGACTTACGAGGTTTCCGCCCGACAGCGACGATATTAAAACTGGAAAATCTGAAAAGCTGCTAGTTTTTTTCTTTTTTTTTTTTTTTTTTTAGATATAAAAGTGTATTGATTTTAATATCTGATTAATTTCAGGGTTATTTTAATCATCGGATTTTTTCTTGTGTTCCGTTTCAGTCGGAAAAACGTCCCTGATCACACGCTTCATGTACGACAGCTTCGATAACACTTATCAGGTGCTGTATAAAATCCTCTCGCTCTCCAGATATCCGAGGTCTCGTCATCACTGACGTCATGATTTTCTGTCTGCAGGCAACCATCGGGATCGACTTCTTATCCAAAACCATGTACCTGGAAGATCGGACGGTAAGAGTCCTTAATCACACAGGGAGATCGTTCCGGCATGAAGGCATCTGCTGAACACCTCTTAGCTTCATGACACACATTTCACCTTTAATATTCAGATCTCAGTATACAGATGTTTTCTAGCAAATCTGTGAGCTGGATTTAATTCCACAATATGACTATAAAACATAATAGCTAGCTATTGCCAACTAATGCCAACATTAAGTCAAGTCAAGTCAAGAAGCTTTTATTGTCATTTCAACCATATATAGCTGTTGCAGTACATAGTGAAATGAGACAAGGTTTCTCCAGGATCATGGTGTTACATAAAACAGAGACAGGGCTATAAGGACTTAAGCCACGTTCACACTGCAGGTAAAAGTGACCCAAATCTGATTTTTTTGGGTCAAGTGACCAGGTCAGACTTCTTCAGGAGTAGTGTGAACACTCAAATCTAACCCAGATCTGATTTTTTTCAAATCAGATTTAGACCACTTACATATGTGGTCCTGAATCAGACCCAAATTTAATTTTTAATTTTTTTATTTTTTCCAACGTGGCCACAGTGTGACCAACCAAGGCGGATTTGATGCGACTTTTACGTCAATCTACATCGACATTCGTCACAATTATGCGTCGGTGAGTACGCACACAAAAACGTGACTACGCCTACAAAATGGATCAAATAATCAAAAGTTGCCCTCGACATCCGAAAATTTTCAAAACACTGCGTCTCTGTGCTGCCATTACACAAACATTTAGAAAGAAAAGCGAAAATAATTACTTCCTCCATAACCTCGCCAACTTTAGCGCAAAGTGCTGCGTGTGACGTCATTGTTATTGTTCGTTCGTGCATGCGGGTCAGTTCGAAACAGCAAACAGTTCACACTGGTATCTGATATAGGCCACATTTTAAAAGGTAATGTGAACAGCCAAACATTAAGACTTCAGTGTGAACGCGGCTTTAGTAGGTAGTCCTAGATACATAAAGTGCAACTGTGTAACCTGGGGCAAACAGTGCAGGACAAGACAGACAAGACAGTGCAGGACAAAGGACAGTGCAGACGAAAAGTTACAAGGCAATATACACAAAAGACAATAAACAGAAACAGCGCTGACCGACCAGTGTCGATACAGTGTCGATGTTTAGACAATATTGCGTGAGGTAATACTATAATCTATAATGAACACAGTTTCTAAGCAGCAGGTCCCTGAGATAATGTATAGGATTGTGCAAAAGGGTGTGTGTGTGTGTGTGTATAGTTAATGTTGATGATCTGTGTGTGTGGACCTGCGCTGTACGAGACACTGATTTCATTGTGGTTCAGTGCTGCTTTTTCTTTTGTAGCAATCAAATCTGCCCTGTGTGTGGATGTGAATGTATGTGGATGGGGATGTGGAAGTGTGTGTGTGTAGTTGTGTGTGTTGATGTTGATATATAGTATGTATGTGTGTGTGTGTGTGGGGGGGTGTATGTAGGTGTGGTGTGGTGTGTGTACATGTGTTGCACTGGTCTGAGGAACAGTGAGTTTATTGTTATTCTGTGCTGCAGGTGAGGTTACAGCTGTGGGATACAGCAGGTCAGGAACGCTTCAGGAGCCTCATCCCCAGCTACATACGAGACTCTACTGTGGCCGTGGTGGTGTACGACATTACAAGTGAGACACACACACACACACACACACACAATAGATCCCAACATGAAATGAATGTTCCTCAATAATGTTGTTTTTTTACATTTACACTGACAGCATTTAGCAGACGTTATTCTTCTAGAATTGTAGACTAAATGGTGAATAATTACAGTTGTGTGAGCAGAAAATTCATCAGTTATAACATGGAGTCTGTGTTGTTAAATTTCTGAAGAACCGATCACTGATGGAGCCTTTGTATCTCATTCACACACTGACACACACTGACACACACTGACACACACTGATACACACTGGCACACACTGACACACACTGACACTTACACACACCCTGACACTCACACACACACACAGACACACTGACACTTACACACACACTGACACTTACACACACACTGACACACACTGAAACACACTGACACACACTGACACTTACACACACCCTGACACACACACACACTGACACACTGACACTTACACACACACTGACACTTACACACTGACACTTACACACTGACACTTACACACACACTGACACACACTGAAACACACTGACACACACTGACACTTACACACACCCTGACACTCACACACACACAGACACACTGACACTTACACACACACTGACACTTACACACACACTGACACTTACACACTGACACTTACACACACACTGACACACACTGACACACACTGAAACACACTGACACACACTGACACTTACACACACCCTGACACACACACTGACACTTACACACACACTTACACACACCCTGACACTCACACACACACACACAGACACACTGACACTTACACACACACTGACACTTACACACACACTGACACTTACACACACACTGACACACACTGAAACACACTGACACACACTGACACTTACGCACACCCTGACACACACACACACTGACACACTGACACACTGACACTTACACACACACTGACACACACTGACACACACTGAAACACACTGACACACACTGACACTTACACACACCCTGACACTCGCACACACACAGACACACTGACACTTACACACACACTGACACTTACACACACACTGACACACACTGAAACACACTGACACACACTGACACTTACACACACACTGACACACACTGAAACACACTGACACACACTGACACTTACACACACCCTGACACTCACACATACAGACACACTGCACACTGACACACTGACACTTACACACACACTGACACTCACACACACACAGACACTTACACACTGACACTCATACACACACAGACACACTGACACACACTGACACACTGACACATACACACTGACACTCACACTGACACACTGACACTTACACACACACTGACACACACTGACACACACACTGACACTTACACACACACTGACACACACACACTCACACACACTGACACACTCACACACACTCACACACACTGACACACTCACACACACTCACACACACTCACACACACTGACACATTGACACACACACTGACACCCACACACATTGACACACACTGACACACTGACACTTACACACACACTGACACACACTGACACATTGACACACACTGTCACTTACACACACACTGACACTCACACACTGACACCCACACACACTGACACACACACACTGACACTCACACATTGACACACACTGACACTAACACACACACTGACACATGCACACTCACATACACTGACACACTGACACTTACACACACACTGACACACACTGACACATTGACACATTGACACACACTGACACTTACACACCCCCTGACACTCACACACACACAGACACACTGACACACTGACACTTACACACACACTGACACTTACACACACACTGACACACACTGAAACACACTGACACACACTGACACTTACACACACCCTGACACTCACACATACAGACACACTGCACACTGACACACTGACACTTACACACACACTGACACTCACACACACACAGACACTTACACACTGACACTCATACACACACAGACACACTGACACACACTGACACACTGACACATACACACTGACACTCACACTGACACACTGACACTTACACACACACTGACACACACTGACACACACACTGACACTTACACACACACTGACACACTCACACACACTGACACACTCACACACACTCACACACACTGACACATTGACACACACACTGACACTCACACACACACACTGACACCCACACACACTGACACACACACACACTGACACTCACACATTGACACACACTGACACACTGACACTTACACACACACTGACACACACTGACACATTGACACACACTGTCACTTACACACACACTGACACTCACACACTGACACCCACACACACTGACACACACACACTGACACTCACACATTGACACACACTGACACTAACACACACACTGACACATGCACACTCACATACACTGACACACTGACACTTACACACACACTGACACACACTGACACATTGACACACACTGACACTTACACACACACTGACACACACTGACACATTGACACATTGACACACACTGTCACTTACACACACTGACACACACACACAGACACTCACACATTGACACACACTGACACTAACACACACACTGACGCACGCACACTCACATACACTGACACACTGACACTTACACACACACACTGACATACACTGACACATTGACACATTGACACACACTGTCACTTACACACACAGACACACCCACGTTCGTATCCATTGCAGTTCAAAGCCGTCTCCGTGGATTCTAAGTGATACCATCCACAGTAACCTCATCATATCTCCAGCCTGTCCATGTGCTCTATCCTCAGCAGCAGCAGCAGCAGCAAGTTGTTCCTAAGAGAATTTAAATTGTGACCCGATCATCTCAGTGTGCACAAAGTCATCAGTATGTTTCCTGTTAAAAAGCGTGACTCCGACCTTCTGCTTTCAGATGTGAATTCCTTCCAGTTGACCTCCAAGTGGATCGATGATGTCAGGACAGAAAGAGGAAGTGATGTCATCATCATGCTGGTCGGCAACAAGATAGACTTGGAGGAGAAGAGGTTCGGGTCTCAGATTTGCATACGCTTATTCGAGTTAGCATGAAAGCTCGAGTTGAGTGAGTGGGTGGGACAAGTGGGCGGAGTCAAACCATTCAAATCTGATTTGATGTATTTTTTTATTTCAGGCAAATCTCAATCGAGGAAGGTGAGCAGAGAGCTAAAGAGCTGAACGTGATGTTCATTGAGACGAGCGCAAAAAGTGGCAGCAATGTGAAACAGGTGAGAGTCTTTATACAGTCCTCCTCTCTCACTCTCTCTCTCTCTCTCTCTCTCTCTCTCTCTGTCTCTCTCTCACTTGTTTAGGGTGTGATAGGGGTGTGGAGTGTAGGGTGTGATGTGGATCAGACACTCGTTCAGAGTGTGATGTGGATCAGACACTCGTTCAGGGTGCGATGTGGATCAGACACTCGTTCAGGGTGCGATGTGGATCAGACACTCGTTCAGGGTGCGATGTGGATCAGACACTCGTTCAGGGTGCGATGTGGATCAGACACTCGTTCAGGGTGCGATGTGGATCAGACACTCGTTCAGGGTGCGATGTGGATCAGACACTCATTCAGGGTGCAATGTGGATCAGACACTCGTTCAGGGTGCGATGTGGATCAGACAATCGTTCAGGGTGTGATGTAGATCAGACAATTGTTCAGGGTGCGATGTAGATCAGACACTCGTTCAGGGTGAGATCCATCAGCATCCATGCCTCTTACATCATCCTTTAATTCTAAATAATGTTTTAATTCATTACTTTAAAGAAATGTATTATTATTATTATTATTATTATTATTATTATTATTATTATTATTATTATTATGTACATATGTGAGAATTAAGATATTTAAAGAATTGACACGATGTTAGCTATGTCGGTTTATTGTGAGACTTTCTTTTTTTCTCTCTCTCGTTTTGCAGTTGTTTAGGCGAGTGGCTGCTGCTCTGCCTGGAATGGAGAATATGGATGAGACGAACAAGGAGGGCAGTATCCTTTCACACAGCTGATTAAATTAAAATAAAAATAAATAACAATAAATTAATTACAACAAACACACAAACAAACAAATTAATTAATACTACTACTAATATTAATTTAAAACAATTTACAGAAGAAAAGTGTCTGTTTAATGCAGTAAAGGAGGCGTGGCCTATGTACCTTTCAGTCTTAGTATAGGAGGTGTGGCCTATGTACCTTTCAGTCTTCATAAAGAAGGCGTGGCCTATGTACCTTTCAGTCTTAGTATAGGAGGCGTGGCCTCTGTACCTTTCAGTCTTCATAAAGGAGGCGTGGCCTCTGTACCTTTCAGTCTTAGTGAAGGAGGCCTGGCCTCTGTACCTTTCAGTCTTAGTATAGGAGGTGTGGCCTCTGTACCTTTCAGTCTTCATAAAGGAGGCGTGGCCTATGTACCTTTCAGTCTTAGTGAAGGAGGCCTGGCCTCTGTACCTTTCAGTCTTAGTATAGGAGGTGTGGCCTCTGTACCTTTCAGTCTTCATAAAGAAGGCGTGGCCTCTGTACCTTTCAGTCTTAGTATAGGAGGCGTGGCCTCTGTACCTTTCAGTCTTCATAAAGAAGGCGTGGCCTCTGTACCTTTCAGTCTTCATAAAGAAGGCATGGCCTCTGTACCTTTCAGTCTTCATAAAGAAGGCGTGGCCTCTGTACCTTTCAGTCTTCATAAAGAAGGCGTGGCCTCTGTACCTTTCAGTCTTAGTAAAGGAGGTGTGGCCTCTGTACCTTTTAGTCTTAGTAAAGAAGGCGTGGCCTCTGTACCTTTCAGTCTTAGTAAAGGAGGTGTGGCCTCTGTACCTTTCAGTCTTAGTAAAGGAGGTGTGGCCTCTGTACCTTTCAGTCTTCATAAAGAAGGCGTGGCCTCTGTACCTTTCAGTCTTAGTAAAGGAGGTGTGGCCTCTGTACCTTTCAGTCTTAGTAAAGGAGGTGTGGCCTCTGTACCTTTTAGTCTTAGTAAAGGAGGCATGGCCTCTGTCCCTTCCAGTCTTAGTAAAGGACTTACGTTTTAACTTATGTTTTATCTGATTGTAAATTATTTGTCAAATTATAATTCTATATTATAAATTATAAATCCTACAGAATCAAATGCTATTTTTATGAATTATATTTTCCCTTTTATTTCTTTTAATCAGTTCTCTTATTCATAATTATACGGACAAAGATAGATACACACGGCTAGCATTTAGCATCTGTTCTGATGGTTTATTTCCTTTAATGCTGAACTACTCAGTGATTGACATCAAGCTGGACAAAGCGCAGGAGCCTCCTGTCAGCAACAGCAGCTGCTCGTGTTAATACAGCGCCCCCTCATGGACACCTCTGCACACACACCTGCTTGTTCTGTTGCTTCCCACAGCTTGGCATCTCGACTGGACGCAGGCTTCCTACATCCGACTGAACTGACAGTGATTAAAGCTCTCTCTCTCTTTCACTCAAAAAATAAAAAATTAACATTCATATTGTCCATCCGATAACGACATAATGTAAATAAATAAAACAAAGACAAGCTGTTAGACTGATAAAAGGACTGATAAAACGACAAAGTCAAGCGATGATAAAAATATAATGTTTTGAGAAATGTTACGTTCTGTTGCGTTTTGTAGTTTTCTACATCAAAAGATTTTGGGACAGGAAGTAACAGCAGAGCGCAGGGTCATTTCTTTATCCTTACAATGCATGTAGACAGAGTTCTGGAGTCAATTACGTCTTCTGGTCCCCAGCATATCGTCAGCAATTCCATAAAGGTCTACAGATGGCCGCTTTAATCTTAAGGCTGCGATACGAAATCACCGGTTGAATGATTAATTTCACCCAATAATAAATGTCTCTTTCGCATGTTTTTTTATGCTTTCGTAAATTAAAGTACAATAGCGCTTTTGAGAAGAGCCGAAGCACTCCCGTTAGGGTTGAGTGTCCACGCTGAGGTCTGCCACGTTGTACTGTATTGTAAATAGTATTTCTATTACCATGAACACTCATCATATTATTCGTGATGTGTGTGTCTGTGTAAAATTACTTTTTGATATACTAAGGGCTTTACTCTGTTTCGTTCCAGCCCACACCTTTAATGTTCTTCATTACGTTTTCAGCTCCGTGTCAGTTCTTGTACTGAAGAGCAAAAACGAGGAGAACATCTAAAATACTCAAAAAGTGTTCTTGATTTTGCCCAAATTTCAAGAATAAACACTATAATAATAATAATAATAAGCTGCACTACTATGATGGACATGAAGATATGTAGCTATGTTTGTGATTATTTATTTTAGCTAAGTAGTGTGTCAAAATTTAATGCAGAAAAACAATAGATGGAAAAAAAAATCAGGTAAGATAGCTGTTCGATAATTAGACATTTGGAATAGTCACAGCCATTTCTAATCTAGATGAGAAATAAACAGTGTCTTACGGCTTCCAAGCCACCGGGGGGCACTGTACCGCTTTATTATTATAATAATAATTTGTTTTTTCATCATTTCCAGTTATTATGCGTCAGGTTTTCACAGGGTGCATGCTGCACCTTGAGAACTCTTATCAGAGATATGATTATGCATGTCAGAAGAAGGCTAGCTAAGGTAGCTTGATAGCTAGCTAGCAAAAATACAGCATATGTGTTTTTAAACATATTCAAATGTTGAGAATGCGTTGATTAGTGACTGTCACTAAATCCATCAGTTGTTCATTAGGTAAAAACTTTCATTAGCGTTCACTAACTTTTTGTGTTTGGCAAATTAGCCACTTAGCAATTAGCTTCTGTAGCTTTATAAAGCTACCTATGTTAACATCATGGATTGTGAAGATGAAAGCTGCTAGAAAGGACCCAAGAAAATGAACTCAAACACTAATGATGTTTTGTTTTACTGATGATTTACCCATGAGAATAAGTAGAGTTTAGATAAAGAGTGCAGTCGAATTACGTTTAGTCGAGTTAGCTAGCAATAATTTCCTGCGGTAACACTTGCTAGTGAGCTAGTTATGCTTTGTGGACTTGAAGCTGCTATTATTGAAGCTAAAGGCTAGTATGTACACACTGCTGTGTATTTTTGATCTTGAGGGTGACTTGATTTTACTGACCCACAAACAAGTTCATCTCAAAGACTCAAAATTCATAGTGACAGAGGATGAGATGAGATTCGGTACATTTATTTTAACTGAACATTGTGTTGTGTGGAATTCTGGAAAAGTATGACAGGAAATAAGGAATTTGTGCGAGTTAAATATATCAACAATGTACAATGAAGGGAACTTTAATTAGGCGCTAGATAAGTTTAGTTGAACACTCGACAAAGATAAGTAGCTTTAGATGCTATCAAATTGATAGTTAAGTTAGATTGTCAATAAAATCTAACTTAAAGACAGTCATTCAGTCGGTTATCTAAAACATTTACAAGTTTTGTTTTATTGAAAAATCCTTCTAGTTTGAGACAAATGGAGGCAAAACATAGCTATCTGTATCCTACAGCAACGTTTACCTCAGGTTAGCATGAGCTGCAGTGTGTCTGGGAAAAGCTTTTTAATCTGTTTGTTTGTTTGTTTATCTTTCTTTTTTTCTTTCTCTGGTGTTGTATTTGCACCATGACACACGGTTATTGATTTTTTTTTTATATCTTGCACATTGTTTCAGTGTCATAATGTTAAGAAATGTGGAAAGTTTAGCATCACGTTAAGTGTTCTGGAGCGTAACTAAGATGTTCACTGTCAGATGAATGTTATGGTTTTAAAGCATGTAGAATGTAGTGAAAAGCTGTGGCTCAAGTCCACGCTGTGATATTCAGGTTGTTGCACTGATTATGTTAAAGGAATGTGAAATGTTTACTTAACACATTAGTAATAGGTTCTTTAATATTTTATGATAACGTCTTATGTTTACCTGAATGCACTGACACCACTGTATGTATGTATATATATATATATATATATATATATATATATATATATATATATATATATATACACACACACACACATACATATAAATATATCTAGACATTTATTATCTAATTTTATCCCAGGTTGTTTAGTTAGTCTACTAATAGATAAGATATTAGCATTTAAAAATGGCCGCCATCGTGATGGTCAACAGGAACTGTTAGGAAATCTCTAATTATTGTATTTATCAATGCAGCAGATCATTAAGGAAAGCCACTGTAGTGAATAGAGAACCGATTACCTTCTTATGTATTGTTTCATCTCTCACGTTTTCATTTTTCAATATTTAACCTGAAACGTACGCTTTACTTTTTATCACCTTCTACATTTTTGTGACACTAGTGTGCCTTCTGTTAATCTAACACCAAAATGCAAATGTACGGTAATCTAAATACGGTGCGTTCAAATGGAAGTCGTGAAAACAATCCTGCTACGTGTGACCTAGCTAACAAACCAAGGTTAGCGATCACGCTACACGCTATATTGTCGTAAAACCATTTCTAATGATGATATAAAGACGGGGTTTTATCAGGAATTTCTCAGATTTGTTCTTGAATTCCTAAGAAAAGACTTCATAGGAATGAAATGAGAAAGTATTTATTACACTTAGCATCGTCACCTGCTGAACAGAATTCCATTCGTTATGAATACCACAAGAGGGAGCCATTCACAGACACGACTCCATCTGAACACAGCGTTAGACACACCATGAGCGATTGTCATTTCCGAAGTAAGCGACGTTGATATATTTGTGACGTAATTGTGTATTGTCATGACACTGATGAGGTGAAGACTCATTTTAGGTGAGGAGTTTTTTATGTACAGTCAGTGCAGAGCCGTTATCGGACCTGTCGGTGTGGGGTCAAAGCTGAACTCAAGTCCATTCTGTAAAGCCATTTATGAGCATGACATTTGTCTGAAAAGATCAATAAACTCTCTGTGTTAAAATCACCCACTGATTTGGACTCGATTGTTAATTGAACTCTTTTTCCGAGAAGCCAAAAAATGGAGTTTCCTCCTGTTTTTATTGTGTTCATGTTCATCATTGAGTGTGTTTGTCAACTCCACAGTGGTGTTAATATGAAGCTCGTATGAAAGTAGACGCTCAGGACTTTAAGCATTTGTAGAGTTTCATCAGGATTTCTGTTTTCATCTACAATACAAGGGGTCAAAATATTCGTATAAACATTCTAAAAAAAAACAACAACAAAAACGTTTATTTTTCCCACACAGATGTTTGTATCTTCTGAGTAAATGTTGATATCAAACCCATTTCTGCTCTCTGAGATGCTCCTAGTGTTTGTTCATCTAAAATTCAGTGTAAGATTATCAACAGAGGGAAAAACATACGTCTCACACTGAAAGAACAAAAGAGTCCTCAGTTCAATTCAATTCAAGTTTATTTGTATAGCGCTTTTTACAATGGACATTGTCTCAAAGCAGCTTTACAGAACATAAGCATAGGACAGAAGATAAACATAAGGAGTAATATAAAGAGTTAATATAATAAAAGTTCAAAATATATATAGTTCACAGTGTGTATGTATGTATATGTATTTATCCCCAACGAGCAAGTCTGAGGTGATTGGTAAAGGATGAAACCTTGAGAGGAACCAGACTCAAAGGGGAACCCATCCTCATATGGGTGACACTAGATGGTGTGATGACTCATTTTAGATCAGACACAATATCAGACTAGTCTTTATACTCACGAGTCCGTTTCCATTTCTCCAGTTTCCAGTGTACTGATAAAAAGTTGTATCTTTATTGCCTTATCACATATTAAATCATGCTGAGAGCCATGCTGATACTTCCCTCATTATATCCTTGTCATTCTGTTTAATGCTGGAAACTGATAGCTGTATGTTTTAAATAGCTAAATATTTAAATCCATGTAGAAGACTGTGTTTAAAAAATCTTTCTGCAGCAGAATTATTTACAAATATTTAAATATTTTTATTTGTTATTGTCATAAAATCGATAGCAGACACGTGTTTTATGGGGCGTATTTTCTTTTATAACATTTTTGCTACTGACCTTTAATTTCCATTGAATGAGACCAAAATATTTTTCCATATAATTTGACGCTGAGTGTGTGTGGTTGTGTGTGACAGTGTGTGAGAGCACTGTAGTGTGTGTGTGTGTTGTAGAGAGTGTGTGGGGTTCCCCTGGCCAGAACACACTCTTTAATTTGTCCTATAGAGGAACAGGTGGGCAGTAAAGACAGAGAGGAAGATCCAGAAAAAAGTAGACGTGTCTTATTGCTCAACTGTGGACTTTCCAAAACTACCCAGAAATTAATTTAATGAACTATGATAGACTTTGCCCGAGTTTCGGTGTTTTAAAAAACCTCCCACAGGAATTGAAACTGAGCGTTCCAGAGGAATTTTCCCATGAACCACCAACATCTTTGGGTCCCTGAAGAGCTGAGACTTAAAGGCCAAAGGTCACCAGAGAGATTCCCAGTGCTGACAATACACAAATAAATAGCAATGATTGAAAAAGTAAAGCACTATTGAATCACGCCTCATAACCTGCAAGCCAGGTAAGTATCTGATGCCACACGAAGAACGGTTACTCGTTTGAGCACAAGCCATAAAGAAGCATCTCCCTGTATACTCAATCTCCATTGGGATAAAAAAAAAAAAAAAACGAGAGAATTTGTTTCTGTTCTTCACCACCCAGACAGCATGACCCAAACGGAGGATTTAGAAAAGTCGATGCTTCGATCTCATCTAAGAACATCCAGAACAGAAATCGCAATGGCTGTCCACGACCCTTTTCCGCTGCTGTATGGCCTGGCGGATCATGACATCATCTCTGACCAACTCCTCGAGGTGAGGCTAAAGATCCTGTCTTCATTTTTGCTTAAGGTGTCCCACAAAGCTCCAGTTTGGGGCCTGGTCTGATTTGAAATTGATTAGTAATGACTAGTTTCTCTGAAAAAAAAATGTTTTTTTATTCACTAAGGTGCAATCAGGATCTTTCTGAGACATAACACGAGTTTATAAGATCCAGTTGCATAGCAAATATACAGTATGTGCTTTCCAATTCAGCAGATATAGAAATATGGATCCTGTACAATATATCTATTTGGTATTAAACTACAGGTTACATTTCTAGGAAATCTTAGGATTGTATTTTTATGTATTTTTAAGGAAACTCTGGAGAGAAAAAATAAAGATGGGATTCATAAAGCGGTGTATTCCCTCCTCACATGGCTGCTGGAGCAGGACTTGACCATCCTTCAGGCATTCTGGAACAATCTGTCCAAAGAGTACAATCAGGAGAGTTACCCCAAACTGCAGAACCTCTTCGCTAATTTACCTAAAGGTACTTCACTGTGTGTGAGGATAATATACAGCTACTGAAAATGAAACACATGCTGAAGGTTAAGTGTGAATATTATTTTATACAACAGCATGGTGGAAGGCTGGACACGGGGTAGGTGGCGATTCAATTTCTATGACAGAAGCTTGGACAGTAGTTCTGGTTATAGCGCTCATTTTAATAATGAATTTCTATAGTACCAGCTCATGTACAGGGATTCATACAGCAGACACGCCACACTAACATATTAAAAATGTGTGTAATTATCGATACGGTAGTTTTCCTGAAGTAAGGAGATCTTTATCTATGTAACATGTATGGAAGGAGTCTCCAGCATCAGTGCTTTGTAACAATCAGAGGTAAAGCTGTGACATTTTCAGGACAAAAGAGTTTAAGAGAGAAAAAAACACAGGCTAGTGAGGGAGTGAAGGTTTATAGTTGTTATAACTATATAAGCGAGAACAGGAACACTTTTTTTTTTTTGGAGAATTAAACATAACTCTAAATGGTGCAAACGCATGCAGTGTTGTTTATTAACACATTAAAACCGAAGAGCGTTGGAAATCCTTGTGATGGAGGATTAACTGTGTGGCAGCATCATGGGAAGTCATGTATCAATCATTTATATACAGTAACAGTAATGAGTAAAGTGAGACCTGCATTAGAGATTCCTGCTTGAGGTTATCTTGATGTCTGGCAGGTCTGAGGTCAGGACGCAGGTCTGTTAAAAGTCCAAAACCTGAGCTGCAGAGTCGGGCTCATCACAGCAGGAAGAGGGGAATGGGAGAGAAACAGCTGGTGCTTCCAGCTCAGAATTATGGCAAGAAAGTGCTGCAAATCCGCTCAGGTACCAACGTCATCATCAACACGGAGGATCCAGAGTCCGGTTTTGTGCTAACTGACCTATTCAAGCTAATGGTTTAATAATAATTATCTGATCGATAGACTCGAGCGAATGTGTGTGTAATATTCCAGGAGGGAAAGGAAAGCCTCTGAGGAAGACAGACAGTGCGGCTCTCTCTCAGCTTTCACTGAGCAAAGGTAAACATCTTCTTCTTCTTCTTCTTCTGTTTCTTGTTTGTAATAATGAATTCCGAGAGAGTGTGTTGGTTAGTGAGTACTGCAGCATGTGGTGTGTGTCTGCGCAGGCGTGCAGTCGGTGTCCACATCAGTCCAGCATGCTGTCACTCTGTCTGCTGGAGAACTTCCTGTGGAGGAGATTCTCATCCAACAAGTCATCGAGAGTGGTGAGAAAAATGGATGGATGGATGGATGGATCAACATATGCATGAACATGATGTTCAGCTCTCTATCCTCCACATTTTTAAGCTATTCCTCAAAACCTCTTCAGGGGCTTTTAGACTCTTCTGGCATGTTAACCTGGCATGTTATCACCAATAGATCCATAGCATCTGGTCAGGTACCAACTACCTTCAAGAGAGCAAGGGTTATTCCCATCCTGAAGAAACCTGCTCTGGATCCATCAGACATCAGTAACTACAGACCGGTATCACTTCTCTCGTTTCTTTCAAAAATTCTTGAACGCATTGTCTTTAATCAACTGTCTGTCTATCTCTCACAGAACAACCTCCAAGACCCCAACCAGTCTGGCTTTAAAGCAGCTCATTCCACAGAGACAGCCCTTTTAGATGTCTCTGAGAAACTACATGCTGCTAGATCAGCCAATCTCTCATCCGTCCTTATCCTCCTTGACCTTTCAGCAGCGTTTGATACGGTCAACCATAAGACTCTCTTAGCCACCCTCAGGAGTCTTGGGATTTGCGGATCAGCTTGGGAATGGTTCGCTTCCTACCTGGAAGGACGCTCATATCAGGTAACATGGAGGAGAGTGACATCTGCTCCACGCAGACTCTCCACTGGCGTCCCACAAGGCTCAGTACTTGGTCCTCTTCTTTTCTCCCTGTATACTCACTCTCTTGGGGAAGTTATTTCCTCACATGGGTTCTCTTACCACTGCTATGCTGATGATACACAACTTATCTTCTCTTTCCCACCCGCAGATGCCACAGCTTCTGACCGGATCTCTGCATGTCTGGCAGAAATTTCATCATGGATGACTGCTCATCAGTTAAAGCTTAATCCTAGCAAAACTGAGCTGCTCTTCATCCCAGGTGATTCATCCCCAGGTCATGATCTTGCTATATCCTTGCACAACGATCTGATCTCCCCTTCAGCCACAGCTCGCAACCTTGGGGTAACCATGGACAATCAACTGTCCTTTTCCTCTCATGTTGCTAATGTGACTCGCTCATGTCGGTTTCTTCTCTACAACATTAGAAGGATTTGACCATTTCTGTCCACACAGGCTGCTCAGGTACTTGTTCAGTCTCTTGTCATTTCTAGACTGGATTACTGCAATGCACTGCTGGCAGGTCTACCTATGAACGCAATCCGTCCTCTGCAAATGATCCAAAATGCAGCTGCGCGGCTTGTTTTCAACCTGCCAAAGTTCTCTCATACCACCCCGCTGCTGCGATCCCTCCACTGGCTTCCGGTAGCTGCACGCATCAGATTCAAAACACTGATGCTGGCCTACAAAGCCAAAAATGGACCAGCTCCCTCTTACCTCAAAGCCCTCATAACTCCTCGCACTGCACCCCGCACCCTCCGATCTACCAGCACTGCTCGACTGGTTCCACCATCTCTCAGGGTAAGAGGTAAGTTTACTACAAGACTCTTCTCTGTACTGGCACCAAGGTGGTGGAACGAACTTCCCCTAGAGGTCCGGACAGCTGAGTCACTGGCTATTTTCAAGCGGCGGTTGAAGACCTACTTATTCAGGAAACACTTCAACTAGCACTTCTTTCATTATCTTTTGCATTTAAAAAAAAAACCACACCTTTTGGCACTTACATTGTAACTTTGAACAAATGTTTTAAACTCATGGTATCTTAAGTATGTAACTTAGTGAGCCAGCATTAATGTATTCAATGTTAGAGATATAAGCACTTATGTACGTCGCTCTGGATAAGGGCGTCTGCCAAATGCTGTAAATGTAAATGTAAATGTAAACCTCTAAGCTTCTGCTATCCACTTGCAGGAGGAGCCAAGAAGTGCATCAAGGTCGGGGGAGAGTTTTATTCCTCCTCTACACTGGAGGAGGGGACTGCAAGTGGTCACATGACCCAGCTGGGACAAACTCACAGTCACCAGCAGGGGGAGACTCGTGTCCGCCTGATGGATGTGTGTAGTGCACTCTGAGTCTTCTAATCTGTTTTATTTCACTTCCTCGTTTTAGATCAACACCATTCACCTTTATATCAAAGTTTATCATCATCCTGCTTTCCTATACACAAACACTCAGATATCTCACAGTGTCTGTGTATGTGCGTGTGTGTTGTGTGTACGTGTTTTGTGTGCGTGTGCGTGTGTGTGTTCAGGTGGAGCATAATGATGATGAGTGTGCAGTGTGTAAGGATGGTGGTGAGCTAATTTGCTGTGACGGATGTCCTCGAGCCTTTCACCTCACCTGCCTGGTGCCTCCGCTCACCTCCATACCCAGGTGTCCGACACACTCAGATGTAACCATAGCAACTGTTCTAACATAGCAACAATGATGAATTAATTGTTGAGGGGTTGCTTGTCTTAGTGGCTCGTGGCGCTGTGGATTTTGTAATGGCAGCAGAGCGACGGATGAGAAGACGTATGCAACACTGCAGGTGGACCAACAAACACATGAACAAGAATCCTATCATAACTGAACATCACATTACACACAGCTGAATATAAACATGATGTCATTGTGTCACAGTCTCCTCCTCCTCCTCCTCCTCCTCCTCCTCCACCTCCCCTAATGGAGAGCAGCTCCAACTCCACGGTGGATTTCTCTTTCTTCTCCTCCTCGACCTCAGTCTCCACACTCACGAGCAGCACCAGCACACAGCCTGCAGCGTTTGAGGTTCCAGCTTCAGTTCTTCTACAACATAAACTGATCACAAAGTTCCTCTGATAACACAAACATAGACAATCAGCTAACACATGCACTAGAGCTGTTATGCTAACGTAGCTAACATGAGATTAGCATCATGCTCACTGTCAAATTCAATAAATACAATCTCTAGTGTCAGTCTTTAGGCCACACCTTCTACCTGAGACCAGCCTACATTTGTAGAATATCTAGAACACTTTCAGATTTTTGGGATCTCCTTCTAGAGGGAATCGTTATTGGTTCAACGCCACTGTTTAGTTAAACATTAGTTGTCCCTGTTGTGGGCCCTGTAAAGGTCCTTAATTGCAGAGTTTTGCCTTAACAGAAGAATTTCCAAGAACTCTATTAGAAAAGATTCTTTGGTTGTCCCTCTGGGCAACTCTTCAAACTCTTCTTCTGAGTCTTATAAGAAAAGGTTCCAAAAGAACCATTTTATAAACAAACCCTTAATTAAGGATCATTTTATTTTTTTCTCTGGGAACACTTAAAAGTTCTTTGTTGAATCTCATACAGAGTTCCTTAAGAATTCTTAATTTATCCCTATAAGGGAACACTAATGCCCCTTTTCCACCAAAAAGACCCAGGTGCTGGTTCAGAGCTAGCACTGGTGCTGGTTCAAAGTTGGTTCCACTGGTGAACCTTCTAAGAACCGGTTTGCCTTTCCATCAGTTAGAGAGCATCACAGAGCCGAGTCTGACGTCACTATATACGTGTCACGTTACACAACAACGTTAGCGCAGCAGCGACAAACACAAACACAACATCAACAATGGCTGATGTTGCTTTACTGTTAATGCTCATGGCTTTGTGAACCTACATTGGCATGCAAACGCGGCGAATCCAACGTGTACGTGCAGCTCCATGTAATCTGTATAAACGGAGGTTGTAATGGAGAAAGTACATAACGTTATTTTATCATTAACACAGAAAAAAGTTAGCCTTAGCATGTAGCTACCTACTAACATGTCTGCTGATAATTGATCATATTGCGGTAAAGTAAAAGTGTATTAAACATTAGTATACTTAAGGTACAATATCTAACAGTAGCCCCGCCCACAGCTCCGCCCACAACCCCTGACACCAGACAGAGACGTTTTGGTGCTACTTAAGAACCACTTTTCCTGGTTCAGAGCCGGTGCTTTGGCTGTCAAAAAAAATAGAAAGAACTGGTTCTAAATTAGGCTCCGAACCAGCACTCAAACTGCCTCGGTGGAAAAGGGGCATAGATGGTGCCATTAACCCAACAACAAACTATTCCAATTAGAACCTCTGAACCCTGAAGCTTCCATCGTGAACCCTTAAATATTCTGTGTATAAACTTACACCAGTCTCAGAAAAGATTTCCAGAAGAAACCGTAAGTATGCTGCAGCTGTTTGGGAACCCTTAAAGGTTCTTTATTGAAGTAGTGTGTTTCCCTATCAGAAAGAGCACCAATAAGAACCCTTTCAGGAAACTAAAAATACTTACAGACAGTTTGGCTGTCCTTAAAACATACAGTTCAGATCCCTGTAACAGAACAGAATACCATTCAGGAAAGAAGAATCCCTTTAGAAATTAAAAAACCTACTGATTCTTAAGTTCAGGATCTCTCGGTCGGAACCAATCAAGATATTTCCCTTCTTGGGATGGTAGAACCCTTAAGGGTTTTTCTGTTTTCAGTAGAACCAGAGAATGGCTCTTTTCAGGAAGGATTTAGGTTCTTCCTTTCCTGAAAGTGACAGAAAATCTAGAACATTTAACTTCTGTTGTTCCTATAGAGGTGTCGCTAAACGGTTCTTTGTAGATCCCTACAGCGGAGATTTTCCAAATCAATTAAAGTTCTAAGAAGATCCATTTTTGGGTTTAAAGAATCATTTGTTATAGAAAGTGGGTGATGAGGAAGAAAGAAAGTAATCTCTCTTGAATATTTTTCTTCTCACCTCACTGCTAACGGATTGGATTCGATTAGATGAAGAGGAGTGTGAAAACTTTTTATACTCTCACTCACTCATTCACTACCACTTATCCGAACTACCTCGGGTCACGGGGAGCCTGTGCCTATCTCAGGCGTCATCGGGCATCAAGGCAGGATACACCCTGGACGGAGTGCCAACCCATCGCAGGGCACACACACACACTCTCATTCACTCACACAATCACACACTACGGACAATTTTCCAGAGATGCCAATCAACCTACCATGCATGTCTTTGGACCGGGGGAGGAAACCGGAGTACCCAGAGGAAACCCCGAGGCACGGGGAGAACATGCAAACTCCACACACACAAGGTGGAGGCGGGAATCGAACCCCAAACCCTGGAGGTGTGAGGCGAACGTGCTAACCACTAAGCCACCGTGACCCCACTTTTTATACTTTTCATTTTAATATTTTGTTTAAGAAAAAAAAAGTGATTTCTTTCACATCTGAGAAGCTGAGTTTAATATAGAACTGTCATGAAATTTGCTCATATTCTTGTTCCTAGAACCTGGACCCGGACCCGGTGGGCATGAGGAAATGGTGTGGGATTTGCCACCTGAGCCGAGGAGAACTGATTGTCTGCCCTGAGTGTCTGCAGAGCTTCCACCCACACTGCAACTTCCCAAAGTAACAGCACATTCACAATAAACATAGTTTTACTAAATAATTCCATAAAACGTCTTTCCATAAAACAACTACGGAAAAAAGAAAAACGCCTTTTTCTGAGTCAGATGTCCACCGCAACATCAATTTTAGCTGCAAAATTAATTTTCCCCTGATTTTTTTTCCGTTGCTGAAGTGAAAGTTGAGGTTAAAAGCAGCTACATGTATATATTTTGTTGCTAAATAAAATGTAAAGTAGTTGTTTTGTGCCAGTTATTGGCTATTTTCCTGTGAGAGGTTTGCCTGGGTAACGAGTAACGAGTAACGAAGATGCTTAGTGTAAATATAGCGGAGTAAAAGTACACATTTTATCTAGGAAATGTAGTGGAGTAAAAGTGAAAGTTGACATAAATTTAAATAACGCAGTAAAGTACAGATACGTGAAATTTCTACTTAAGTACAGTAACGAAGTATTTGTACTCGGTTACATTACAACACTGACTAGGCTAAACAATCATGGTGAAGGCTGCTGATCTGACCGTTGAGGAAGGAGGAGGAAAAGCCACAAACCTTCATTGCCAAAGAAGCTAATGGACTGAGGCTGCAGTCAAGGCATCAAGAGCCACCACACATCTTTTTCTTCCACACTTTGTTGTGGACAAATGTGCATGTTTGTTAACATGCTTGGATACAGCACTCTGTGAACAACTTCTTTGGCAATGAATGTTCATGAAGGGTGTCATCGGTCAGATCAGCAGTCTTTCCCATGATTGTGTAGCCTAGTGAATCAAATTGAGAGACCATTTTGATGGCTCAGGAAAACTTTGCAGTGTTTTGAGTTGATTAGCTGATTCGCATGTCACCATATTCTAATTTTTTGAGGTTTTTGTTAAATGTGTGCCAAAATCATCACAAATAAATAAACCAAAGACTTAAACTAGTGAATTTATATAATACACGAGTTTCACTATTTGAGTTGAATTACTAAAATAAATGAACTTTTCCACAACATTCTAATTTATTGAGATGAACCTTTATATGTGGCCAACTGTGTTATAACACTAATAACACTCACTGATAGACTGTTATATTTATATTAACATTATCTATATAAAATGTGTATGAGAAACCTTTAAAGTTAAAGGCGGGGTCTCTGATTTTTGAGAAATGAGTCGGGCCGAATAATAAACAAAAATCAAAACAAAAAACAAAACAAATGTGTAGCCAATGAGCAGAAAGGGGCGGGGCTTGTCAATATGGGCGGGGAGAGTGTTCAGTGCGCATGTGTGACATTAGCAGAAAGCGGTTTTAACATTGAAATGGAGGATAAAAACAAAGAAAGAAAGAGAAGAAAGGCTTATGATAAGGTAAGAAGTAGGACGTGTTAATATAGGATCAGCTTTCCAGCGCTGGAGAGAACTGAAGGAGCAGGAAGTTGGTCACATATTCACAGATTGGAGTTTCCCGAGTCAATAACTCCTGAGCTAAACGCTGTTACTACACAAATAACACCTCTTTTCTATCGTAGTAATGTAGAGACGCAGCTACAACCGGGTTTTGTGTAGTAACAGTGTTTAGCTCAGGAGTTATTGACTCGGGAAACTCCAATCTGTGAATATGTGACCAACTTTACTTAAGACGCCGAGGCGCTTTTTTCCTTCTCGATAGGTGAGTAACGTTGGTTTTGTTTTGTTACACAGAACTAATATATGTCTTTGTCCTTTACATGATTATGTTTGTGTGTCATTTTTGCTTGTTTTTTTATCTGCAATCGTATTGTTCTTCACTTCAGCTATGATAAAGACACATTTCTTTCCAGTAGTTGCCTGGGTTATGTATATATGTGTGGGTGGAGCTATCGATACAGGGGTGGGACCCATTTGGGTTAGGGGCTTGTTTGTTTTGGTGATTTCAAATGTCAACATTGGCTTTCAAACAACGGAGACCCTGCCTTTAAATTAGTCAAATTGATTATAGAAATGATTCATTCACCAACTTCTATGACAACAAACAGTAAAATGTAAGGATGTCTGGATTCAGTATGATTTCAGGAACACAATTCTTTTAGGTATCCTTTGGGTTTCTTGTAAATGAGACAAAAGTTGGAGTGAGATTAAAGAGAGAATGTTACATTATCATTTTATGAGACTTTATGTCAAGTATCAGATGAATACATTTATTTTCCCAGTGGGAGAGCGAGATGCAGGATGTGTTCAAGATCATGGGTGACAACAGAGACGGAGGCAGCATCCAAAACTGTGCAGGTATACACACACAAATACACACAAATACACACAAATACACACAATTCATACAAATACACACATATACATACAATACACACAGTACACACATAGTACACACAATACACACATATACATACAATACACACAGTACACACATAGTACACACAATACACCCATATACATACAATACACACATATACATACAATACACACAATACACACATAGTACACACATATACATACAATACACACAATACACACATAGTACACACAATACACACATATACATACAATACACACAATACACACATAGTACACACAATACACACATATACATACAATACACACAATACACACATAGTACACACAATACACACATATACATACAATACACACAATACACACATAGTACACACAAATACACACATATACATACAATACACACAATACACACATAGAACACATAGTACACACAATACACACATACATACAATACACACATAGTACACACAAATACACACATATACATACAATACACACAATACACACATAGTACACACAATACACACATATACATACAATACACACAATACACACATAGTACACACAATACACACATATACATACAATACACACAAATACACACATATACATACAATACACACAATACACACATAGTACACACAAATACACACATATACATACAATACACACATAGAACACAATACACACATATACATACAATACACACATAGTACATACAATACACACATATACGTACAATATACACAATACACACATTGTATACACACACAAATACACACAATACACACATATACATACAATACACACAATACACACATAGTACACACAAATACACACATATACATACAATACACACAATACACACATAGAACACAATACACACATATACATACAATACACACATAGTACATACAATACACACATATACATACAATATACACAATACACACATTGTATACACAATACAATACACACAATACACACATAGTACACACAATTACACACAATACTCACAAATACACACAATATGCACAAATACACACAAATACATTTGTTTATGTTCATAGATTTTCAGTTGTCATTGCAGTAATTACATTTAGCTAATAAAAAAAAGTGTTTAAAGCTGTTGTCTGTTTCCTGTCTTGTCCTCAGGTACCTCAGTGTTGTACAGATCAGGGATCTGCTCATTGTGAAGAGCAGAACCTTAACAAAGATGAGCTGGACTCGTACATGGGGGAGGTGAGAACACACAGAAATGCTAGACACACACTCACACACACACGCACACACACACACACACACACACACACACACACACACACACACACACACACACACCACAATGCTGTAATAATTTAATAAAGTGGTCATATTTTTCACTGTTTTGTTCTGAATGTCAGGTGTCTAATAAATCCTGCAGCAGCTTTCCTCACATCCTCCAGGACAGAGAACAAACATGATGTCATTTAATGTTTGGAAGTATAGTTCAGAATCAGAGCTGGTTAAAGTAGTCAATGACCTACTGATTGCCAACAGTGTGTTAGTGTTAATGTAGAACACACAAAAGTGCAATGTGGTGTCCCACAAGGTTTGGTTTTAGGTCTGCTATTGTTTTTACTTTTTACATTTAGCCTAATGGATCATCAAACAAAACAGAAGTAACTGGTTTTCAGCTTCTCTAAGCTCAGTAAGACCAAAAACTACAGTTGAGAAGTTCGCTAGATTAGATTTTTTACTTCAGTAACTTTTACTTGTTTTTTTTTTTTTAACTGAAAACTTTTAATTTAACGGTTACTCAAGTTTAGCGCTGTTCATTTTACATCAGGTGGAAGTGAATGTAGACGTTGGAAATACGCTTTACGATTTCAATGAATTAAGGTTATTGAGTATGAGTATATGAGTAGAATGGAAACATATTTTAACTCATTTTTAACAGCATTAATTTTAAGGAGGGGGCACGGTGGCTTAGTGGTTAGCACGTTCTCCTCACACCTCCAGGGTTGGGGGTTCGATTCCCACCTCCACCTTGAGTGTGTGGAGTTTGCATGTTCTCCCTGTGCCTCGGGGGTTTCCTCCGGGTACTCCGGTTTCCTCCACCGGTCCAAAGACATGCATGGTAGGTTGATTGGCATCTCTGGAAAATTGTCCCTAGTGTGTAATTGCGTGAGTGAATGAGAGTTTGTGTGTGTGTGTGTGTGCCCTGAGATGGGTTGGCACTCCGTCCAGGGTGTATCCTGCCTTGATGCCCGATGACGCCTGAGATAGGCACAGGCTCTCCGTGACCCGAGGTAGTTCGGATAAGCGGTAGAAGATGAATGAATGAGAGAGGAATAGAACACTGTGTGCTGCTCTTATGAATGAATGAATAATTTTAAGGATAAATTTAAATTTTATGAATGAATGAATAATTTTAAGGATAAATTTAACCTAGATTATATGAAATTCAGCATGATGCTGGTTTATAAAATCAGAATTTGGGATGACTGCTAACAGAGTTCGGATAAGCGGTAGAAGATGAGTGAGTGAGTGAGTGAGTGCTAACAGAGTACAAGGTCTGTTGTTAATTATCTAAAGACAAAAGACATTTGATGTAAACCAGCTCTCAAACTGTCTACACTTCATCATTTCTGCATGTGTGTGTGCGCGTGTGTGTGTGTGCGCGTGTGCTTGTGTGTGCGTGTGTTTTGGGTTCTTCCAGACATCCATCGACGGAATCCTACAGTGGGCTTTCCACAACATTTCACGCCCTCTCTCTGACTCACAGGGCTACTTCCAGTGACTTCACATCTCCTAGAACACAATGATATACAACACAGGAAATACAAGACACACACACACACACACACACACACACACACACACACAGGTCAGCAATTCTGGAAAAGATTAAAGGTTCCTCCTTTATGTATGTCACTGTGTAGATGAACATTTTGTCTTGTTAGGTAATTAGTAATAATAATAAGATATGGTGATACATATGATACATGTCCTGAAGCTTTATAGACACATATAAAACTTGTATGTACCCTGTATAATTTCCTATACCCTTGTGTTACCCTTTTTACTTTCATGAGCAGCTACAGCATGGACTCTGGTGATGATTTACCTGTATGTTTTAGTTCATTGTCCTGTTGCATCATATGATCTCTTAACATGACTGGAAGAAAGCAGATCTTCACCATGATGCATCCACCACCGTGCTACACAGGTGGAATGAAAGAAAACACTGCACTCCAAAAAAAAAAAAAAAAACTCTGCTGAAGTTCTCAAGTTAGCAAAGACAACTCGGATGTTCTACAACAAACAAAAGCAGCAGCAATAAATTAGTTTATGTTTTAAAAGACGAAGGAGCTGCAAACCAACAACAAAGCCTCATCCATCCTAGTTTGTGGCTGATTTCCTAATGCCAAAGCTTCCAATTGTTAAAAAGATGATCAAAGATTCATATTAAGAATGATTTCACTACACTTAAGAAAGAATCACTACACTCTCATGCAGGACTTCTCCAATTTTTTGCAGTTCCACAGACGATTTATTTTATTTATAACTATTCAAATATAAATCTCATTATTTAAACATATACAACAATATTCCAGCTCTTTAGATCTATTTATTCCAGAGGTTCACACTTTTATGAAATATTTTAATGATATTTAGTAGATTCAAGTCACACGGTTTATCGGTCTTTACATTTTTGATTTGTTTGTAAGGTTTGGATTAAACTCAAATGAACACTGTAATCACTAAACTAAAAAAATAAACCAAAATCTCAGACAAAACAAGCAGAATAATTTGTTCTAGAAGATTCAGTGTCACAATCAACTCGCAATTTTCTCCATTAAAAATCTTAATGTTCTGCTTTTGAACTTGCCCAGTACTTTTGGGAACATTTTCCAAACTTGTAATTAATCTTTTCACAATGAGCAACATTTTAAATTGATAACTTTAAAATAGATCATGTAGAAAGTTAGAAACTTAGAAATGTTTTTAAGGCCGAGCTTAAAGCTTAAAGGTGGGGTCTCCGTTGTTTGAAAGCCAATGTTGACATTTGAAATCACCAAAACAAACACGCCCCTAACCCAAATGGGTCCCACCCCTGTATTGATAGCTCCGCCCACACATACACACGTAACCCAGGCAACTAATGGAAAGAAATGTGTCTTTATCATAGCTGAAGTGAAGAACAATACGATTGTAGATAAACAAACAAGCAAAAATGACACACAAGCATAATCATGTAAAGGACAAAGACATATATTAGTTCTGTGTAACAAAGCAAAACCAACGTTACTCACCTATCGAGAAGGAAAAAAGCGCCTCGGCGTCTTAAGTAAAGTTGGTCACATATTCACAGATTGGAGTTTCCCGAGTCAATAACTCCTGAGCTAAACACTGTTACTACACAAAACCCGGTTGTAGCTGCGTCTCTACATTACTACGATAGAAAAGAGGTGTTATTTGTGTAGTAACAGCGTTTAGCTCAGGAGTTATTGACTCAGGAAACTCCAATCTGTGAATATGTGACCAACTTCCTGCTCCTTCAGTTCTCTCCAGCGCTGGAAAGCTGATCCTATATTAACACGTCCTACTTCTTACCTTATCGTAAGCCTTTCTTCGCTTTCTTTCTTTGTTTTTATCCTCCATGTCAATGTTAAAACCGCTTTCTGCTAATGTCACACATGCGCACTGAACACACTCTCCGCCCATATTGACAAGACACGCCCCTTTCTGCTCATTGGCTACACGTTGGTTTTGTTTTTGTTTAGTTTGTCGTTCCGACTCATTTTCTGAAGCATTTCTCAAACATCGGAGACCCCACCTTTAACTAAGTTTTTTGTGAATTAAATATGATTAACCATAATTAAATATGTGTAATGAAACCATGTTTCAAATCTGCCTGTTATTTGCCTCTGACTTATGAAGACACCAGCTAATCACAAATGCTTTGGATATGATTCATGTTAGATTCCAGAAAATTTAAATTCCCCAAATATCTGCTTGCTTATGGATCTTGGACTCGCTGACACTCATAAAAAAATCTTTATCCCCTGCTGTGGTGTTAATATAGACACGATGACAGAAACTTCAAGCTGTATATGTCTGTTAACATTTATCTCCTCGCTGTGATTATAAATGGATTCTCTTAATCCCCAAGTGGATGTGGGATTTCTAGGAAGCCTAGTCAGAGTTCTCACAAGGACATTTTATGGTGAAGAGCCAAAGCTGTCAAGCTCTTAGAGAAAAAGAGAGAAAGAGGAAAAAGTGTTTATGTGGAATGTTAATGACAAGCATGTGAGCTTTGGGAATTTTACATTTCCACTCAGAGTCTGATGGCCAAATATCTGCAGCTTTTGGACGAAGAAGGCAGATGGGAAATAACTGATCTGTCAGTTCGATGTCCCTCATTTCTCTTTCAAGGGTTTGAGCTATTTTTCTTTCAGCCTCCAGGTGTTGTATCAGAAAGAGGGCCAGATATTTTTTAACTTTCACCATGGCTACGCATTTTTAAGACCCAACAAATACAGCGTGAGGAATTCTGCGCTAGTCGTTAACTTCCAATGGAGCATGAAGGAAAATGTTTTCATGTGACCAGATGTATTTTATTTTTTTTGGCAAGGCAGATGGTGTAGATCACCAGGAATTAAAATGTCAGTCTGCCTGGTTCTGTTTTCTTCCCTTCAGGAGCTAAAACAATGTTAAGGATTACAAGATGTGCTGTCGAAGAGATATATAGCGATGTCTTGATCGATAAAAGAGGATCAGGAAAGTCTGGGTTCTGAGCCAAACGTGGTCTGTTGTAGACGCAATAAATGATGGTTAAAAACATGCAGTGGAAGAAAAACAGTTTGAAGCA
Organism: Tachysurus vachellii; assembly: GCF_030014155.1. Classification (NCBI taxonomy): domain Eukaryota; kingdom Metazoa; phylum Chordata; class Actinopteri; order Siluriformes; family Bagridae; genus Tachysurus; species Tachysurus vachellii. The sequence continues at coordinate 21,199,475 of NC_083474.1, forward strand.
AATATAATGGACCGAAGTTTACAAAATGATATATGAGCTATGTTGTGTTAGAAAACATTTATTAAAATCTGAGTGATGGATTACTACTCAATTTAAGAATTAAAAGCAGGTCCAAACCGTGCTGCACCATCCACCATGCTTCACAGCTGGGATGAGTGTGATCGATTGTGACCATAAAATAATGACATCTTTTCTATTTTTTATTGGTTATTTTTTTCTTGCCAGTTTTCTTTTCCCAGTTTTGCTAGTTCTGAGTTCCCAGTGTAACTGCTTCTTCTACCTGATCTCTCCTGACACCCTATACCCCTGGTTGGAGACTCGTCACTTGGTGGTGAACTGTGCTGTTGATAGATCTACATAAACAGCCAGTGACCCATGCAACTGCCATGGACAGTCACACTGTCTTTCCATCTCAGGGAGATTTTCCTCACCACCATCACCTCAGGCTTGATCATTAGCAATAGAGGTTAGAGATAAATAGTACTTTAATTTTATCCTTTAAATTTTTATTCTATGTTCCTATACCTCTGTTAAGCCGCCTTGAGACAATGTCCATTTTTCAATCATCCTTAATGGACAGGACCAGCTACTGATGAGCTATGGATGATTAAACCACAATATTCACACAATATCCACGCTCAGTCTCAGCATAAATGTTTCTAGTTTCAAGTGAACTGATCTCGCTCAGCCTGATTGATATAAGATTTGAGAATAAAATAATAATTATTTTTCTTATTTTGTTTTTCTTTAGGGGGGCACGGTGGCTTAGTGGTTAGCACGTTCGCCTCACACCTCCAGGGTTGGGGGTTCGATTCCCGCCTCCACCTTGTGTGTGTGGAGTTTGCATGTTCTCCCCGTGCCTCGGGGGTTTCCTCTGGGTACTCCGGTTTCCTCCCCCGGTCCAAAGACATGCATGGTAGGTTGATTGGCATCTCTGGAAAATTGTCCGTAGTGAGTGAATGAGAGTGTGTGTGTGTGTGTGTGTGTGTGTGTGTGTGTGCCCTGCGATGGGTTGGCACTCCGTCTAGGGTGTATCCTGCCTTGATGCCCGATGACGCCTGAGATAGGCACAGGCTCCCCGTGACCCGAGGTAGTTCGGATAAGCGGTAGAAGATGAATGAATGAATGAATGAATGAATGTTTTTCTTTTGTGCTCTTTGTCCACCTTGTTGTCAATACCAATTTAATAGCCTTTTGGCTGCTGAAAATTGAAGCTGATAACAAAACCACAGGGTGTGAAAGTCAACAATTAGCATTTCCCCAGACATAAAGATAAGAATATCATCCACTAGCATGAGAACAGAGCATACAAAACAGCAGATAGAATAAGAGAAAAGCTTAAAAAGATTAGCAGTTAGCGAGGCGCACAATATTAAAACCGTCAGTTAGTGTGACACAATATGAGAACCAACCATTTGCATGGCACAGAGTGAAAAATAAGACCTTTAATTTCTAGATTTTAGAAAATGAAATCCAGCTGTTAGCATGGCACCAGACATGAAGCTAGGAATGTAACCAAAGTAATAAAATGAGCAGTTAGCATCATCCTGACTGACTGATGGAAGCCAGGTGCTGGTGACATCACTGCAAGAAAATGTGCAGTTAGCATGGATTTTTATGACCTACCAAATGAAAAGCCTGAGCTCCAGCTCAGATGTCAAATAAAACATATCTGCTTTCTACATGCAGAAGAAAAATAGTTTATCCTGTAAGCACGAGCATGCTTTAGTCTCTGATGCGTTAAGTGGTTTAAAAGGAAAAAGGGAGTGTTGGAAGTAATGAAGAAGGGATGGCTTAGGTTTTGGACGTTTTAATTTTTCTTTTACTTAAACCTTTCAACAGAGAAGGTGAGAGAGCGACTGCTGAGTTGGGATGTAAACGTGTTGTGGTGAAAGAAGACCAGGAAATAACCCCCTACAATATAAAACCCCATCACTAATCAATCGTACAGGCTGAACTGGAATATCAGGCTGTAAGCTGCACCGTTTCCTCATCACAGCTTCCTCATTAAACGTTTAAAATGATCACTTCATGTTTGAGAATTTCTCAGTAATTACCTGGATGTTGTGTTTTTCCATTAACATCGACCTTCCATCACCCAGCTTGCAGAGAAGGTCAGATGTTTTAGCATCTGGTAGCTGCTTTGTTTAGGTTTTATGAAAATTTAGAGAAACCTTTTCAGGATATGTAGGAAACAAATATTTTTCCAGCTAACTGAATTTTCATAACGACCACATCTCTTGTGTAAATGCTCCGGTGAAGGCCAAAAGTTTGTGAAAATTTAACTTAAAACAGCTGTTAAGATGAAAAAAATAAAGCAGTAAAGTGATTGCTTTGATGGCACGAAGAAAGAATTTAATAGCTACAGTAAATAATAATAATAATAACTAGAATGTACATTTCCTGAAGAAAAGGTGAATGGTGCTTGCACGTGGCAAGTTCCCCTCATCTCGCTGATTGTTTTGATATGTCACATGTCCATGTTGTGCTAATTTTTTTTTTCATGTGACATCACGTGATGTCACGTGACGTGACCAGAATACACGTGAGGCAGTTCCCCTTATTGTGCTGAGTGTTTTGATATGTCACATGTCCATGTTGTGCAAATTTTTGATTTTCACGGAATTTCCCATTCATTTCTATGGGATTTTTTTTGGCCGCTTTTTCGTCCGCTGTGCGAACATCGTTTGTTGGATCGCTTATAAAAGTCAGAGCACACCTTTCCTCAATGAGCCGGTCGATTTGACACCTCATTCATAGATCTAGGACAAAAGCTGCTGGACAAGTTATGCGCCGAAATTTTGTCCGGAAGAGTATGCAGGATAGTAAGAATGATGCTTTGCAAGCACCATTAATAATAATAATAACTAGATCGTACATTTCCTGAAGAAAATGTGAATGGTGCTTGCACGTGGCAAGTTCCCCTCATCGTGCTGAGTGTTTTGATATGTCACATGTTCATGTTGTGCTCAATTTTGATTTTCACGTGAAATCACGTGACGTCATGTGACTTCATCAAATTACACGTCAGGAAGTTCCCCTCATTGTATTGAGTGTTTTAATATGTCACATGTCCATGTTGTAAAAAGTTGAGCCATATTTGAGCCATATTTTGGGGGCGGGGCTGCGGCACAACCGGAAGGCCAGTCGGTACACCAATTTAAAAGTTTATTCAGAGTATCACCCTAAAGGAGCTGGCCGAGTTTGGTGTAGATAGTTTTAAAGCTTGCCGAGTTATAAACCTCCAAAGTTTATAATGAGAGTCTATGGGAAAAAAGGCCACTTTGAAACCCGGTACCGGAAGTACCGGTACTCGGATCGCTTATAAAAGTCAGAGCACACCTCTCCTCAATGAGCCGGTCGATTTGACACCTCATTCATGGGTCTAGGACAAAAGCTGCGGGACAAATTACACGCAGAAGTTTTTTCCGGAAGAGTATGCAGGATAGTGAGAATGTTGCTTTGCAAGCACCATTAATAATAATAATAATAATAATAATAATAATAATAATAATAATAATAATAATACAATATGTATTTATTTACTTCATTTATATCTAAGACACATTTTAAATCATTTATTTGATCGAAAGAAAAAACTTAAACAGATCTAATAAACAAAATATAACGTGTCAAAGTTTGTCTATTAATTAGTTTGTCTGGGAAATGATCTAAAACCTGTGCAGATTAATCTGTTAAGATGATTCTGTTTTTTACCAGATTTACATTTTATTGATTATTAGTTTTGCATTTTTCTTTCTTTGATTCAAATCAGTAAACTGTCTAAAAATCGGCTTTTCATTTAAAATCCTATGAAAATGTTTTTATTATAATCAAGATCACCAGTGCAATAACTCCCCCAATAAAAAAATGATTTCCTCTTTTCAAGCACCGTAAAAAAAAAAAAAAAAAGCATTTTAGGAGAATGTCCTTTTGTCCTGAACTTAGATGGAGGTATAGAGATATTGAGGGATAAAGTGCTAGACAGATGGAGGGGTAGACGGATGGAGAGAGGGGGGAGGGAGGGATAGCAGGATAGAGGGAGAGAGGGATGGAAGGATAGACAGATGGAAGGATGGAGGGATATAGAGATGGAGGGAGGGATAGAGGGATAGAGGGATGGAGAGATAAAGGGGTAGAGAGATAGAGGGATAGAGAGGGATGAAGGAATGGAAGGATAGAGGGATTGAGAGCTGGAAGGAAGGGGAGATAAAGGGATGGGAGGATAGAGGAATGGAATAATGGAGATAGGGAGGGATATAGAGAGGGATGGAAGGATAGAGGGATAGAGAGATGGATGGACAGAGGGATGGAGCGGTGGATGAATCCACAGTCTTCCGTTGTGTCTCAAAGTTAAATGAGAACATGTAAATCCTGCAGGTCTGAAATCATCATATGGTCTGAATTTGAGAGAAATAAATCTGTGTAATTAACTGTGCATGTGGACCTGAGGGTTGTGCAATGTAAAAACCCCTCAGTGCAGATTACCTGATTACATACCAGATAGGTTTCACAACTTGCTTGCGTTTGGCTCAGCAGCGAGGTTCCAGATATTTCCCTCTGTTTGTTTTCTTTCTTGCAGCAGAGCCAAGAGTCTGTCGGTATGCAGCTTCCTTCAGCACTCGTCTATAAAAAGACTCGGCATGGCACTACAGCTATGAAGAAAACAAACACACGGAAACCTCATGCTTGGCATTTTAGCCGTGTTTTTAAAGATAACCTCAAGCTGAGCTGCCGGCTCACACTGTTACAGTTAATTACTTCGTACAGCAAATCGTTAAACCGATTAACATAGTTTCATATGTGGATGTTTATCACAAGATGAATGCTTTGTTTAAATTTGGGAACTGATATAAAATGTTCATAAATACTACAGTTTGATGTAAGGTGGCAACCAGCAGCCAATCAGAATGAACCAAACCCCTACAGTGTCTTTCAGTTTGGTTCTCTGACAAAAGCTTTTCTAAAACTCTTTCCTTAGGAACCTATTTACAGGTTGATGAACAATGAGAATTTCCAATGAAAACCTCTGAGTGATGCAAGGCATCGTGGGAGCTCAGGGTCGTGCACCGGCTCATCTTTAACCCTGAAACAAAAATGTTCACACACATATTTTCAGCTTTGACCCTTGGTGAAGCAGCATCTCTGGTGGACTTTGAGAGCTAATTGCAAAATGTTTCGACCTGAAAACATTCGCCCACTTCACGTTATGAGCTGTGACCCTGACATTCCTTCACATGTACCCACACTTTCACAAAACATTCCTATCCAATGTGGAGGACCAATTGCAAATTCTCAAGAATTTGCCTGATCCACTTTATATGAAGGATACGAACGGTCAGGGTTAGAGCGAGGGTGCCGTTGGTACATAAAAAGTCACACTGGCTTTACTTCTACACGAGACACATATCCTATTGTGTTTAGGGCTGATTTAGCTTTGACCCCGTGCTGATGTTTGGTTGTTATCAAGAGGAAGTAATGTTACACACTTGTTCCCTGCTGAAGCAAAATATACTGCAATGTATATGGGACAAATAAGAGAGGGATAAAGGCGACATGATGAACTGTTACCCTGTTTACTGTACATCAGTCCTTATGCTGATGAGCTGCGATTTCAGCAGCAAACAACAGAATATATTTATTTTCATTAAGTACAACGAAACTGGGTTTGAACTTACTTAATATATGCTTTAAAAGAAATAATAAATAAAGAATACACTTTAAAGTTTTTGGGGGCCAAACACCCAGACTCAGTGAGATAGATAGATAGATAGATAGAACATAGAAGCCTTTATTATACATACATTACAACACAGTGGAATTCTTTTCTTCACATACCCCAACTGAGGAGGTTGGGGTCAGAGTACAGGGGCAGCTATGATACAGCACCCCTGGAGCAGGGAGGGTGCAGCTTGGCTGTGCTGGGCCTTGAACCCCGATCTTCCGATCAACAACCCAGAGCCTTAACCAGTTGAGCCACCACTGCCCCAAAGCAGTGTCTAAACAACCCTGCTGCATTTGTTCATCTAGATCATTCCTCCTACAATCAATGATCTAGATGAACAAATGCAGCAGGGTTGTTTAGACAGGTGTCAAGATGATGTGAACCACATCTGGTCAAGACTTGACAAAAT